>NC_090746.1:57790062-57807562 GCF_036898095.1 Palaemon carinicauda
ACAATACCTGTTTCTACTTTACATAGGAGAGAAAACAATCTAACTAAAAGACAACAATCCCTCTTTCAACTTGACATACGAAAGACACCATCCCTGCTTCAACTTGACAAATAAATGAAACACAACAATCCCTGTTTCAACTTGACAAATAAATGAAAGATAACAATCCCTGTTTCAATTTGACAATTGGAAGACAATAATCCCTGTTTTATTTTGATAAACCAATGAAAGACAATCATCTCAGTGTCAACTTTACATAGGAGAGAAATCAGTCCCTGTTTTAACTTGACAAATAAGTAGAAGATAGCAATTCAGTTTTTAACTTGACAAACGAAAGACACCATCCCTGTTTCAACTTGACAAATAAATGCAAAACAACAATACCTGTTTCAATTTGACGATGGAAGACAATAATCCGTTTTATTTTGATAAATGAAAAGGTAACAATTCCTGTTTCAACTTGACAAATAAATACAGAAAACAAGCCCTGTTTCAATTTGACAATGGAAGACAATAATCCGTTATATTTTGATAAATGTAAAGGTAACAATTCCTGTTTCAACTTGACAAATAAATGCAAGAAAACAAGCCCTGTTTCAATTTGACAATGGAAGACAATAATCCGTTTTATTTTGATAAATTTAAAGGTAACAATTCCTGTTTCAACTTGGCAAATGAAAAGCAAAAATCCCTATTTCAACTTAACACCAAACTTTTGAGATTGGATTAAATTGATGATTTTAGATTATATGACCAAGAGCCCCAGCCAGGAAGGCCATTCAGCATCAAACTATGTGGAAGAGGGAGGAATTTATGTTGCACTAAAAAAAATATAGTCCAGGAAAGGAGGTGAAGGTTAAAATGTGGATGAATATGAAGGACGAATGAACAAATATTAACAAAATAATGATAAAAAAAACAATGTCTTCAACTTTTTTTATGAACTTATTTTAAAATAACGAGTTTTGAACTCGCTAAGCTGTATCACTAAAACTGAATTTTTGCATTACCTTCTCCAGTAAACCCAGTACGTTAAACTCCCCCTAACAGGAACCCCGCGGGTGTAGTGGCATCCTAATGCCAAAGAAATTGAGATTAAATTCAAAAGAAATTAAAAACACTTTATTTATCTTAGCTCGAAACTCAAGAAGAAAATTACGCATTTCATCCAAACTTTAGGAAAGACCTCACTCTAAGTAGAATATTCTTCTTACATTATAGATTACATTTTCAAGGTTTAACGAGATTCTAACCAGAGATACAATGTAATAGTTGGCTTAATACTGCCATTCTATTAAGTTCCGGTTTCCAGTATGTCATAAAGTTTTTAAGATTTATTTGAGAATTGTTTACTCTCATAACTGATTCATAATATAAACATATATATATATATATATATATATATATATATATATATAGAGAGAGAGAGAGAGAGAGAGAGAGAGAGAGAGAGAGAGAGAGAGAGAGAGAGAGAGAGAGAGAGAGAGAGAGCACTCTAAGCAGTATTTAAAGAAATGCATTGTATAGGTACCATCCATCACTTGTTTGAGTTTATGCCACATAACTACAATGATAAACTTCGTAAGACAATGCACTGTTTCTTATGTAGTTAAGTAATATCCCATCTAACCTTAACTCTTACTTCAAAAGAACAGGTAGCAGAAGGGCATTAACACCAAAAGTGGATAGAGAGGAAGCCGAGGAAGAATAGTAGAAGGCTTCTCCTCTCTTCTTTTTCGCCTTCCTTCTCATTCGCTTTATCTATCTCACTCCTCCCTTTAGTCCTCCTCAACCTCTTTCACTTCCTACTCATCCCCTTCCCCCCCTCCCATCCCCCTACACCTGCCCCTTTCCCCTTGCTCCGCTGAGCTGTAAGTGTTTGCCAAAAAATGGCCTCCATTGTTTTAAAATCGTCTTAGGAGATTTTTACTCCCCTGACTTATTCCTCTCGAACTGATCTTGCAAATGAAGAATAGCGGATTATTCAATTTGAAGAGCTTTCACGGCCCTCGTTCTAATCCCAGCGATCCTCATTAGAAGGCTAAGAACGCAAAACTCCGGGATTTTCCAGGAATTTCCACAGTGTTTCGTTCGCTGCCCACCACCTTTGGGTCCCTTGGAACTACAGCTACGACTCCGGTTGGGCCTGCCTTCGGGAGGGGGAGGAGGGGACAGGATGGGGAGGAAAGGAGCTGGAAGAGGAGGGGGAAGAAGAAGAGGAGATCACACCCCCCCCCCTATGTCTTCTCAGGTTGTCTTTCGTTCGCTCGCTTTAAACATTGAATTTAACGGGAAAATAGAAGACGACGTGTCATTAGGAGTTATCATCGCCATAGGTTCTGAAACACTTCGCGACGATCGGATGCCCGTTAGCGACACGCAGAAAGAGATGTTAGGTGGGGAGGGGGAGGGGAGAAGTGAAGGAGGAGGGAAGAAGAGGAGGGGGTAAGAGAGAGACTTTGGGAAATGGAATTCCAGTATTCCAGCCAAAGGAACCGAAAACGTCCAGAAGAATGAACAGATGCGCTTCGAAGGCTCAAGACGAAAAGGGGGAGGGAGGGGGGGGGGGGGGGATTTTCATAGGGGGTTAAGGGGTAGGGAGGGGATGGTTTGGAGAGGGTATCAAATTCTCTAGATGATACCGATGCTCTTCGTCTTTAACCATGATACTAAATTGGTTCTACTTAATTCCGTCCTCTCACCCAATCCCATATATATATATATATATATATATATATATATATATATATATATATATATATATATATATATATATTTATATATATATATATATATATATATATATATATATAGATATAGATATGTGTGTGTGTGTATACAAAACACACACACACACACACACACACACATATATATATATATATATATATATATATATATATATATATATATATATATATATATATATATATACCAAGCCCATCTTAATTCTTTGAGCTCTCTCTCTCTCTCTCTCTCTCTCTCTCTCTCTCTCTCTCTCTCTCTCTCTCTCTCTCTCTGCTCCTTTACTAAATATCGGCGTTTTTATAATGTTGAGTATTAAGACAGCTCAAAGCATCTTATTAATATGCAACAGATATTTGGTAGTTGTGTTGGAAGATTTACGAGTTTTTTCCAGAACTTTTTTGTTAAATTTTACGCACACAACCCCTTAAAGTTCAGGCCTCCACTGCCATCTCCAACTCCCCTTCTTCCCTAACTCCTTCCCCCTACCCTCGTATTATTTTGTACATCTGTACTCCGCTAAATTTAAGGCACTTGAAAATATTAATTTACATATTTACAGTCTCTGGTATCGATAAATTAATCCTCAAAGATTATAATAAAATGCATTTAAATATGTATATTTCTATTACTAATGTCTAGAAATACCATATTTGACTTTATAACTTTATGAGTATTAACGAAACATTAACAACAACAACAAAATTTAAACGAGGCTGTGTATATAAAGAAAGTTTTTTATTCCTTTATTGCACTTGTGTTGGAATATTGGAAATCTTATATGGAAAATACTGTTACGATACTTAATATATTTAGGATTTTAATTCACCAGCTTCTAACCCATGAAAAAAAATTCAATATTAGAGGATTGTTTATCACTGACACAAACGAAATTTTTTTGCCTGTTTTGTTAATAGGGCATAACAAGAAGAGAAAAATTAAGCGAGAGAGAGAGAGAGAGAGAGAGAGAGAGAGAGAGAGAGAGAGAGAGAGAGAGAGAGAGAGAGAATCAAAACTACTATCGTGTAGCAGTAACGTAAAATAGTGGGGTATCAATACAAGAAGATGAGGAAAACAAAACATAACGGAGAATGAGAAGAAGGGGGGGGGGGAAGAAATCAACGAATAAGAAAAAACAAAATAGAAAAAATCCTGGAGAATGAACCTAAAGGGTCGTCATCAATATGCAAGAGCTTTTGAGAAGTTGGTATCGCGGGTTTTGCATAAGCTAAACAAGGATAATGACGTCACAATGCATCAAACTACTCTAAGAATTTACAAGGGAAGAAGAAGAAGAAGAAGTCCTTCGCCATCATCAGCATCACCTGCATCCCGGGGTATAAGATTCTCTTTTACTTATCACTGTCAGTCTTGATGTGGAGCGGATAGCATCAGTAGGAATTTGAAAAATAAACTTTAGATTAACGTTTTCTGTATTTTTATTTATTCTTCTTCATTTGGGTTTCAGGCTTTCAGATATCTTATGACTCACTTAGTCGTAAAAAGTCATCTTCCTTATACAGTAATTAGGTTGGCCAGGGCACCAGCCACTCGTTGAGATACTACCGCTAGAGAGTTATTGGGTTCTTTGACTAGCCAGGCAGTATTACACTAAATTCCTCTCTGGTGTCGGCTCGATTTTCCTTTGCCTACACATACATCGAATAGTTTCACCTATTTTTTCCACATTTTCCTCTGTCCTAATACACCTAACACTGAGATTACGAAACAATTCTGCATTGCCAATCGGGTTAACTACATATTCTCCTCTGCCTCATATACCTGAGAACACTGAGATTACCAAACAATTCTTCTTACTGCACTGTAATAGTTCAGTTGATACTTTCGTCTAGTTAAGGGTAGACGAGACTCTTTAGCTTTGATAATCAGCTCTTCTAGGAGGACACTCCAAAATCAAACCATTACTCCCTAGCCTTGGGTAGTGCCAGAGCCTCTGTACCATGGTCTTCCACTGTTTTGGGCTAGATTTCTCTTGCTTGAGGGTAGACTCTAATTTCACTTCCTCTTATTATTTTGGAAGTTTTTATAGTTTTATATGAAATATCTAATTTAATGTTACTGTTATGAAAATACTTTATTTTATTGTTCATTACTTCTCTCGTATATTATTTATTTCGTTATGCCACTGGGCTATTTTTACCAGCTATTATTATCATCATAATTATTATCATTATTATCATTACTGTTGTTGTTGTTAACTATGCTACTACCCTAGTTGGAAAAGCAGGATGCTATAGGTCCAAAGGCTCCAACAGGGAAAAATAGCCCAGTGAGGAAAGGAAATAAGGAAATAAACTCTTAGAGCCCTTGAGCTTATAGCATCATGCTTTTCCAACTAGAGTTGTAGCTTAGCTTGTAATAATAATAATAATAATAATAATAATAATAATAATAATAATAATAATAATAATAATAATAACAATAATGAGCAAGTGTCAGGCTATACATACTTATGCATATACATACACACACACACACACACACATATATATATATATATATATATATATATATATATATATATATATATATATATATATATATATAACCCAGCCACTGAGAGGGACAAGCCAGCTTCAACTTGGTTTCGGTCCCAAGCCCAGGTAAATGGGGAGGATTGGCTGCAAGATAGGCATTCGGCCATGAAAAATTAGCCAAAACCAATATGGCCCGTGGAGATTGTGAGATTAGAATTAATGCTAGGGCATATATATGATGAAGTGTGGGACAGAGGTAGACGGAGAACGCTGGCCAGAAACTTCGACCCCACATAAATTGAGAAAAGATGCAGACAAAGAAGATATATATATATATATATATATATATATATATATATATATATATATATATATATATATATATATATATGTATATATATATATATATATATATATATAATATATATATATATACATATAATATGTATATGTATATATATATATATAATAAATATTTCTTTTTCTTCCTCGAGTATTGGAGAGGGAGAGTAGCCATTCCCTGGTGAGAGGGGGGTTGCGTAAGTGTACAGTTAGAATAAAAAAAACGCCGACACTCGGGGAAATCTTTCGTCAGGTGTCTCTAGAGTTCCCATGACAAAACAGACAAGGCGTTGCTCTTCTTACTACTTCTACGAAATGGGCGGAGCCTTCACAAACCTTAGCGAACCAAAGACAGTAAAGGGCTGTCTTTGTTAGCAAAAGCATACAAAAGTTACAAATCGAGTTGCCATATTTCAATTCTTTATTATCATAAGACGTCTCAACTATCCACTACAAATAAAAAACACACATACATTATATATATATATATATATATATATATATATATATATATATATATATATATATATATATATATATATATATATATATATATACTGCATATATATAATTACTATTTTTTCGTTGGAGGGGCCAAGTGGACATTCTACAGGGAAGGGCCCGGGGGGGGGGGGGGGGGGATTTGAAGTCTCCTCTTCACAACCCCTTGCCCCAGCCAGTCCGACACAGGAAATAAGGAAGTCATTTCTGTTTTAGGGGGTGTGGAGAAAAGTTAAATGAGTATTCTTGATACAGCCTGTCAGATATTGTATCATTGCCTAAATATTATTTGATAACCGTTAGTGTTCTAGCAAATATCTTTAACCGTATTCATTATTGGTTGATTTGTAAAAGATAGCAGCAGTAGAATAAAGTATTTGTTGTTTTTGTTGGAAGTTTGAAAAGTAACGAAGTTTAAGTATCACCATTGCATAATAGATAATCAGTGATACAATATATACTGATGACTTCATAACACCTTGAATACAATACGAATTTATTACTTCGTATCGAAAATAAGTGGTAAATGAGGATGCTATTACATTCTGGCAAAGGCTATCAGAAATTTGTTTTATTGACAAATCATATAAAAAAATACAAGCCTTTTAGTCTCAGAACGACGTAATTTTCCGAAATTTTGTCATGAAACTATGATATACCTATTTTCCCAAAATGTATTCTATAAATTGTCGGAAAAATACATTTGCAGATGGCATAAGCACAAAATTATTCCCCATGCTAATACCCTAACTGCAAGTTATCAATGATTATATAATTGCTAGTAGCTTTATCTTAAGAAATTACATTGCCTGGAGATCAAACAAACTTCTTATCAATTTCATGCACAACGTTCTCTCAGTCTAGATTCAAATAAGCCTAACTCTGTATGATAAAGTCCCTATTTACAGTGATCAAGTGCCCGAATTAGCACAGGTATGTGGTGTTAGATGTGGGCTCTGGGCCGGGTGAATTACTCTTGGTATATGGGCGCTTAACAAGCGAAAACACATCACTATCCGTGAAGCTCTAGTTCGGAGTGTTCGAGCAATAGCTATCCATAACAGCTCCTCCGCCTATCATGATAATGGTTGAACCACAATTTTTACAGCCGATGCAGTAAGCGGGAAAGGGAAAAACCAAATATTAAAATATCTCGAAAATAAATCTTTAAATGTCCTTTTAATCACTAAATCACGCAGTTGAGGAGCGATACCTTTAGATTCCTAGATATTTTCTCCCATTCTTCAGATTTTATTTACTGAGCTTCTTCCTCTATCCCCTGACATGTCTTGTTAGGTATTTATTCTTTAACATTTGTGCTCCCCTATTTCATTCTTTATCATTTGTGGTCCTTTCTTTCATTCTTTAATCAAATATCTATCAAACATTATCATTATTTTCAAAATGAATGGGCTTCCCCTCCGGTGCTCGTCTTAGACCGTCGATATTAGTTCCTAGCTTCTCACTATCTCACCAGAAAAGAAATCTCTCCCGAGCGGCAGCATGAAACCCCTTCACTGGACCATTCCAACCTGGAACTATTTGATATTTGCGTGAAGCCAAGACAAAATACTCAATAGCTGGATTCAGAGATAGGGTATTTGGAGCACTGTATTCTATTTCCCTTCCTCTTCGATATGACAAGCTCCACAAAAAAAAAAAAAAAAAAAAAAAAACTTGCATTGTGAAGCATGCTTCCATGAATAAGTGGTCACTCAGAATTTTTTTTTTTTTTTTATACAATTTATGTCTCATTCCTTTATCACTATTCCAGTTGACAGAAATATCTTGGATGATTGGAAAAAAAAAAACGGGAAAATCTTTCTACAGAGCACTTAAGGTATATGGAGGACTACAAAATATAATGATCTAACTATATCGAGCCAGAAAAAAAAACCGACATGAAAAGACGTGTCTGAAGCTATAGTCTTACAGTACACTAGAAACGATACATTAGTTGTTATGTGTGTAGTATATTGAGATCTAAATTAAGGAGAGTAGCACCATCTGCATATGCAAAAAGCTTGCTTTCTAGCCAACCACATTAAACAAAATTCAGATAAAATGGCAGTGACAGAAATTGGGCGGTAACCAGCAAGCTAGAGCTACCTCAAACACATTCCTCAATTCTACAACAGGCATAATACAATACATATATATATATATATATATATATATATATATATATATATATATATATATATATGTGTGTGTGTGTGTGTGTGTGTGTGTGTGTGTGTGTGTTTGTGTGTGTAATACCAATTTTCATGCCAGTTTTTCGGAACAGGGTTCGATTCCCCGGCCGACAAGAAGCTATTATCTCTGAGTTGATTCCCCTTTGGTTCTCTGATCCCGAGGTGTAGAGAGAATCCAGAAATTAAGTGAGTATAATATATGGCTTATAAATTTATAAATATGAAAAACACGTCTAAATGTGCAAAATTTATCATTTTATATATATATATATATATATATATATATATATATATATATATATATATATATACTGTATATATGTGTGTGTGCAGAAATCACTATATATATATATATATATATATATATATATATATATATATATATATATATATATATATATATATATATATATATATATATATATATATATATATATATATATTTGTGTGTGTGTGTGTGTGTGTGTGCGTGAGTGAGTGTGTGTGCGTGATGAGTATAAACTAATTAAGTATTATAGCCACAAAAGCAAAAATGAAAACAGAAACTCAGTTCCCCTTTCGTGACTATTATATATATATATATATATATATATATATATATATATATATATATATATATATATATATGCATATAAATACATATATATATATATATATATATAAACATATATATACATACACACACACACACACACACACACACACACATATATATATATATATATATATATATATATATATATATATATATATATATATATATATATATATATATATATATATATATATAATTTGATAACTTGAAGAAAATAGCAGACAACTTCAGACTTAAGAAATCAGTGGTCTTTATAAAAAACGAAGGAAAAATAGCATTTGGGTCTATACCTCTATAAGCATCAACATCCATGAAGAGTGTCTTTAATTCCATAGGACTTGAATGCTAAACTAGTTAGTTTAGCCTCGGAAAAACAGTAATGAGGATGAACTAGTTTCTCAGTACTCTACTTACTGTCTGTTATAGTTAGCTATATCAAAACGTAATTATACAAAATCCCCTTTAGTGTATTATTCCACCATTAATTAATTTATGATAGAAATTAGCAAAATAGTAACAGGTAAGAAAATAATACCCAGCAAACACACACATATATAATATATATATATATATATATATATATATATATATATATATATATATATATATATATATATATATATATATATATATATATATAATGTGTGGGGGCGTCTGAAGGTACCCCGTTCCTCTCTTCCCGTAAGCTAACTTTCGTTTGACGTCCCGGTAGCGTATCAATCTTTTAGGTGTCCTGATGAAGGGCAACGAACTCTTTCCTCAGAGTTTTTGTTAGACCAGTTCTTCTCCTCCTTGGTCGTTTCATGACGACGGAACCCAATTGAACCATTGATCCCTTTGAGGTTAAAATATCCTTTAAATAACGACCGTAAGAAGTCTCGTGTCTCAAATTGCCTCTCCTGATGATGATGATTTAGATTGACCCGCCTATATACAAGGCGGACCACGGGCCCTTCCGTTGGCAGCTCGCAAGGGGAACGGAGCGTTGGATGTATCTTTTAAAAGCCGTTATTTGTGTTGGATGACACGAACAGTGACGACAGACAGATGATGAGGCTGGCACAATATGACGACCAAAGCTGGAGCCCGAAGTTCAAATCCGGGCCGACGTAAACCAAAAATCTCAGGTCCCAAACCCGTTCCTTCATCGGTCCTAGGTAATTATTTTTCTTATAAGAACGTGCTAACAGGAAGACGTCCAATTGGAGTGTCTCTCCTTAGAAGTTCTTCCTTTTCGAGGAAAAAAATTACTTCAGATTGAAGAATTTTAGCTTTCTCTGATCCTTCAATATTCTCTACTTCTGTGCAGTTTCCGCCTTATTCTGCATAATCTTCATTTTTGGATCTTCAACATCATGGACTTTACTTCATTTCAAATCTGCACAATCGTAAATTGATCAACAAATAATAACTAGTTCTCCTTTTCGGATCCTTTATTTCTTCTCCCGTGCTCCTTCTTGTCTCCCTCTTCTTTTGGAGCTCTGACAGGAAATCATTCAATTTTCCTATTGATGACAAAAGACCAATTGGAGTCGAAAAAGGAGTTGGGGGAGTTTTGGAGACTATTTCGGATTTTGGAGCCTGTTAGGGATTTCCAAAAGGCCTTCATGTTTTTTAAAAATAAACTAGATACAGGAACTCTATATTGTTGACTCGGGGGGGGGGGGGGTGCCCACTTCCCGCTAGCCCGGAGGGCCTACCCCCTTCCCGCTGGCTGGGAAGGGCTCCCTATTTCCCATTGGCAGGGCAGGACTCCCCCTTCCAGCTAGCAGGGCGGGGCATCCCCCTTCCCACTGGCAGGAAGGGCTCCCCCCCTTCCCGGTGACAGGGCGGGGCTCCCCCCTTTCTGCTGGCAGAGCGGGCTACCCCTTCTCGCTGGAAGGGCAGGGCTCTCCACTTCCTGCAGGCAAGGCGGGGCTTCCGTCTTCCTGCTGGCAGGGCGGGGGTCACCTCTTCCCAGGGTGGAGCTTCCCTCTTCCCACTGGCAAGGAGGGGCTTCCCCTTTCCCACTGGCAGGGCAGGGCTCCAGTTTCCCGCTGGATGGGCGTGGCTCCCCCCTTTCCTCTGGCACGGAGGGGTTCCCTTCTTCCCACTAGCAGGGCGGGCTCCCCTCTTCCCGCAGGCAGGGCGGGGCTTCCCCTTTCTCGCTGGCAGGGCGGGGCTCCCCCTTCCCGCTCGCTCGGTGGGGCTTCTTCTTCCTTTTGGCAGGGCGGGGATCCCCCCTTTCCGCTGGCAGGGCAGGCTCCCCTCTTCCCGGGGTCGTATTCTCCGGTAGTATGGTGGAAACTCTTATACTGGACTTTTAAATCTTCTCAGGAATTTGTTCAGTCATACGAGGGACTAATTTCAGGCCATCATCTTTACAGAATCCAAATTCTTTCATGTAGATTCCAACTGTGCTTTGAACTGATCCAGTTCCATAAACATCAGACACCAGCTGATCAAAGTTGTCTCAGATAGTGTAGAGTTTATATCCCCCTCTTACATAAAACTCAATATCAAAATAAATGTCATCTTGAGAAACATTACAAGTTCCATTCTCTAGAGACATGATGTTTGTGAAGTGAATCTTCATCTCACTAATAGTTGGAAGTGTTGAAAGACAAACAGGTAAGAATGGAAGTAATAATGTGGTTCCTGGAAGAGTTACATGATTTCGGTAGGTTTAAATAAATGGATAAATTCCAGGAATTTAGAAGGTAAGAACTAATTACTTTTAACAAATCCAAAGAAATATCTTGCAATTCCAAATTATAAAATGGCTCAGTGCACGGGCTAATACTCACCTCGACAGAACTCTCTCAAAATTTACGTTTTGGTCCAATCATTATTATTATTATTATTATTATTACTACTACTACAACTACTACTACTACTACTACTACTACTACTACTACTACTACTACTACTACTACTACTACTACTACTACCTCCGCCAAGGTTATGTTTTCACCTCTGCCTATTTGTTTGTCACCAACCTAATTCAAAGAGTTACGGGCGAATTTTGACCAACGTACTACAAATATATTAAAAACGACGTATTCAGGCTGAATCTCTCTCTCTCTCTCTCTCTCTCTCTCTCTCTCTCTCTCTCTCTCTCTCTCTCTGAATGTCATTTAGGCCGGTATAACTCATGTATGGTGTTTTTTTTTATTATTATTATTTTACATCGAACCATATCTGAAAATATTTTTTCTTTCATCGGTGACTTGAACAAGACCAATGTGGAAATAATCTAATGTAGCTGTTAACGGAAGGAATTGTTTAGCTGCGATACTCCAATAATTTCTACATGATTTTGCGGATTCATGATATATATATATATATATATATATATATATATATATATATATATATATATATATATATATATATATATATATATATATATATATACATATATATATACATACATACATATATATATATATATATATATATATATATATATATATATATATATATATATACATATGTATATATATATATAATATATATATATATATATATATATATATATATATATATATATGTGTGTGAGTGCGTGTATTCAGTATTTGCAGTGGATATTCGAAACATCAAATGATAAAATAGAATGAAATATGGCAACTCAATTTGTAAAATTTTAATGCTTTCACTAGCAAAAACACCCCTTTGCTGTCTTTGCTTCGCTAAGGTTGGAGAGGTCTCCGCCCATTTCATAGTAGTAGTAAGAAGAGCAACACCTTGTCTGTTTTGTCATGGGAACACTAGAGACATCTGACAAAAGATTTCCCCCGAAAGTCTGCGTTCTCTGTACATGTCTATCTAAATATTTAGCCGTTATTTTTTCCGGGTCGCGTATACTAGTATCAAAATATTACATAACAGTAACATTTAAATATCACTTAATATATTTCTAACAGTAACTGATGAATAAATTTTCGTGTCACAAATTGATAATGCAATATCTTATTTACAGATAATTTAATTCCATGATAACCTTTGCTTTTTATAAATTTGACTTCCTTGCCTAGAAATTTTGCAATATAATCTTTTTTTTTTTTTTTTCTTAGGATATACCAAACCCAGCGGAACATTTAAGAAGAGATCATTTAATCTATTCTGAATGTCTTCCAACATTCTAATATAAGAATTAATTTACGAATCCTCTAATAAAAAATAATTTCCAAATCCTTAAGTGAACTACGACTGATAACACATGACTCACATAGGTCATCGCACATGGACGTTAATCATGAATATTCAAGAGGAAATTCACCTACAAGGTTTTCAATATTTCTTTGGTCAATTAACACTTCTTTCGTGTCAGATTGGGATCCAGATACAGATGATTATTACAATCTAACGGTTTCATCGATTAATGTCTTGATTTGAGATTGGGAACTGCAAAGATTCTACGAAAAAAAAAAATCTGCTTTACAAAAGAATTTCATTATCACCAAAAGTCATTCTCATTAGATATCTATATATATATATATATATATATATATATATATATATATATATATATATATATATATATATATATATATATATATATATATACATATATATATATATATATATATATATATATATATATATATATATATATATATATATATATATATATACTGTATATAATTTCAATGCAAAATCCATCAATATCTCATATTTGAGTAAAAACGAGAAAATAAAAGACGTTTTAACATTATATAATACCATGGCATTATAAGGAGGGAGAGGTTAAATGACTGCTAAATTATACAAACATCGATCCCTTACTTCATAAATAAAATCAAAACATATAGCAATTTTTTTCTTTTTTTTACCTCATACGTAATTTTTCCTTTACCAAATTCGGTGTATCTGAACATAATACTTACATTTACCAAATAATTATGTACACCTAATGCTAATCTTTCATCATTCTAACCTATAGGAATAGGTGAATTGACACATTTCTTAATTTTCTTATGCGAATTTTGATTTGATATGATAACACGGTAATATTTTCTAAACATTACTGTTATGAAAAAAAATAAAGGTTAAAATTTAATTTCAGCACCGTTAACTAACTCTAAAGGTCTCTTCAAGATAACATGAAAACACGGAACTATAACAACCTTAACGCTGAGTTAATCATTTCATGATATTCTAAGTATTCTGTCCTGGATTTCGTATACGAAGAGTTAAAAGATGTAGATAAGTAGTAGACAAGAAGGCGTATAATAATAATAAATAAATAAATAAATAATTAATTAAATAAATAAATAATAATAAATAATAGATAATAATAAATAATCATAAATAATAATAATGATAATAAATAAATAATAATAAATAACAATAATAAATAATAATAATAATAATAAATAATAATAAACAATAACAATAATAATTATAATAATAATAATAATAATAAAAATAATAATAATAATAATAAATAATAAAAAATAATAATAATAAATAAAACTAATAATAATAATAATAATAATAATAATAATAATAATAATGATAATAATAATAATAATAATAATAATAATAATAATAATAATAATAATAAAGTTCATTACACGAATAATGAAACTGAGGCAACAATTACTTTTATAAAATTTGTTTGAAAGAGGGTCTACTCCCGAAATATAATAATAATAATAATAATAATAATAATAATAATAATAATAATAATAATAATAATAATAATAATAATATGAGATAGTACTACACTATTTGCATAGATAAATAGTGTAGACAAGTAGTTGAGAGCTTATTACATCTATTATTATTATTATTATTATTATTATTATTATTATTATTATTATTATTATTATCATTATTATTATTATTATTATCATTATTATCATTATTATTATTATTATTATTATTACCTTACGTTTTAAACAAATACTGTATGTATATATATATATATATATATATATATATATATATATATATATATATATATATATATATATATATATATATATATATGCAGAGAGAGAGAGAGAGAGAGAGAGAGAGAGAGAGAGAGAGAGAGAGAGAGAGAGAGAGAGAGAGAGAGAGAGATTATAAGGCTAACTCAAAATACCTGGTTTTTATTCAATACTATCCTTCTTGCTACAACGTTGAAGCTACAATATCATTATCATTATTACAAGCTAAGCTGCAACCCTAGTTGGAAAAGTGGGATGCTATAAGCCCTAAGATATTCAAACCTCTTTCCTACATACTTTCATCATCTCACTTTTCCACCGAATTCTGACAAGATGTAATTTATTTTCTCCTCTACCTGAAGCCGAATTCAATTAAATCAATTAAATATTTGGTACTAATGCTGATACCTAAACATAACCATAAATGTTGTAGCCAATTAGAAACATCCATGCCTGGCGATCTGCTGGGCTGGGGTTCAAGTCTCGCGCAAGCTCAATAGTTTTTAACAGTGTCTGCAACCTCACCATCCTTGTGAGCTAAGGATAGGGAATTTTGTGGAGCATATAACTTTACCCTCTCAGTCATCAGCAGCCATTGCCAGGCCTTCCATGGTCCTAGCTTGGGTGGAGACTTGGCTTAGACGCTGATCATATGGATATATGATCAGTCTCTAAGGCATTGCTCTGTCTTTAAGGCATCGTCACTGTCCCTTGCCTCTGCCACTCATGAGCGACCTTTAAAACATTTTAAAATGAGAAATCAATGAGTGGAATAATCTTGCTTCTTTAGTTTCCTACAGAGGTCAAACTTACACTATCAGAAAAAACAAAGTCTATTATATATTTAATTCAATTGCTAGATAAAATTGGTAGTAATCAATCATGAAAAAATTCCCAATGTACAATTGCTTTGATCTTTTTTAGTAACTTAATTCGATAAAGAAAATTTTTTAAAAATCTTTAAAAACATGATCGGAAAAAGTTTGATGACCTGGTAATTTAGAATTTGTTCTGGTATTTAAATCTAATTTTTTCAATGCAATCAATCACTCGGACGAAGAATTACTTCCAATCTTCGGAGGTGAAAATTGAGAGTAAATGATGCAAGAAGAAAAAGTAAGAGAAAAAATGGAAACAAGGAAGACTATCAATTCCTCTCTGAAAGTCAAAAAGGAAATACATGAAAGAAATGTTGAACTAACTTTCCTTTATGGATATGAAGTACGAATGGTTCAAGTTGCTGAGATTAATTGTTTTATCAATATAATTGGCTTAAGGTAATTATGAAAGTGAGAGAAATGGTAATTAGCGCAGGTGGTAAAGACATTAGAATAATACACCATCTATTGCTGTTAATTGGGGAAGAAAGGAAGACCTAGAAAGTGATAGATGTAACATGAGAAAGAAGCAACGGAAAGGAGAGGCTCTGATATTAGGAAAATGCAAGAATGTAGATATGAGTGAGATGAATAAACATTGCCAGTAGAGGGTTAGGTTTTGCTACTGATGGCATTGTATTTTTACATATGAAGCAAGTAATTTTTAGGAAAGTTTTCTTTACACCCCGCTCCCCCACAGACAAACATACACACACACACACACACACATATATATATATATATATATATATATATATATATATATATATATATATATATATATATATATATATTGCTAAAATAATTAATAGGTAAAAACTTTATACGGGATTGTTATTGAAAAACATACATCCATACATGTATAAATAAACAAACATATATATATATATATATATATATATATATATATATATATATATATATGTGTGTGTGTGTGTACATATATATATATATATATATATATATATATATATATATATATATACATATATATATACACACACACACACACATATATATATATATATATATATATATATATATATATATATATATATAAATATATATATATATATATATATATAGAGAGAGAGAGAGAGAGAGAGAGAGAGAGAGAGAGAGAGAGAGAGAGAGAGAGAGAGAGAGAGAGAGAGAGAGTCGTCACCCCTTGTAGGAAATAGCCCCCGAGCATCTGGCAATGCTGGTGAAACAAAGAAATTTCCAGTATAAATCATATGAAAAATGAAGGAATTACTTGTTTAAATATTAGATGAGTATCTACGGAATTCATTGCAGTCTTAAAAACGCCGAAGGATGTAAAAATCCTTTATCAGAGCCTTCCCGGCAGGAGTAGAAGGACGGCGTTGATTCTTTTAAGCTAATCTCTTCAAAGTCGAAGATACCTATTGTCGAAGTAATAAATACCAAGTGTTTAATCATATTAAGAACACCTTTTTTTATCGTACAAAGCTTGCTTCATTGTAATCCAGTTCAATGGATTACATTTTCTTTAGCTGTAATCCTTTTGTCTGTCAATAAAATGGCATTAATTAGGAATAAATAAATTAAATCTGTAATAGTTTTCTAACTAGGCTACATGCATAGTTATACTAATTGGTCGATTGACAAGGTAAGCTAAGCAGCCTCAAGTCTGCTCGTTCCATTGAATTAAAAGGTGAAATGTCAGACAGGATGCTGAACATCTGGGCATTAAGATGACAGGGCGTAAGGCTAGATACCGCATTCCAAAAAGACTTTGTGAACCAAAAGCTTCCCATTTTATGGGGTCGCCATACTTATTTTCTTATACGTTATAAAACTAATCCAT
>NC_090746.1:57812562-57817562 GCF_036898095.1 Palaemon carinicauda
TCCGGTGATAAACACGTATTATTATTATTATTATTATTATTATTATTATTATTATTATTAGCCAAGCTACAACCCTAGTTGGAAAAGCGAGATGTTATAAGCCCAAGGGCTCCAACAGGGATAAATAGCCCAGTGAGGAAAGGAAATAAGGAAATAAATAAATGATGAGAATAAATTAACAATATATCATTAACAATGTATCATTCTAAGAACAGTAATAACGTCAAAACAGATACGTCCGATATAAACTATTAACAACGTCAAAAACAAATATGTCATATATAAACAATAAAAAGACTCATGTCAGCCTGGTCAACATAAAAACATTTGCTCCAACTTTGAACTTTTCAAGTTCTACTGATTCAACTACCCGATTAGGAAGATCATTCCATAACTTGGTAACAGATGGAATAAAACTTCTAGAATACTGTGTAGTATTGAGCCTCATGATGGAGAAGGCCTGGCTATTAGAATTAACTGCCTGCCTAGTATTACGAACAGGATAGAATTATCCAGGGAGATCTGAATGTAAAGGATGGTCATAGTTATGAAAAATCTTATACAACATGCATAATGAACTAATTGAACGACGGTGCCAAAGATTAATATCTAGATCAGGAATAAGAAATTTAATAGACCGTAAGTTTCCGTCCAACAAATTAAGATGAGAATCAGCAGCTGAAGACCAGACAGGAGAACAATACTCAAAACAAGGTAGAATGAAAGAATTAAAACACTTCTCAAGAATAGATTGATCACCGAAAATCTTAAAAGACTTTCTCAATAAGCCTATTTTTTTTACAATTGAAGAAGACACAGACCTTATATGTTTTTCAAAAGCAAATTTGCTGTCGAGAATCACACCTAATATTTTGAAAGAGTCATACAAATTTAAAGAAACTTTATCAATACTGAGATCCGGATGTTGAGGAGCCACCGTCCTTGACCTACTTACAATCATACTTTGAGTTTTGTTAGGATTCAACTTCATACCCCATAATTTGCACCATGCACTAATTTTAGCTAAATCTCTATTAAGGGATTCACCAACTCTAGATCTACATTCAGGGGATGGAATAGATGCAAAGACAGTAGCATCATCGGCATATGCAACAAGCTTGTTTTCTAGGCCAAACCACATGTCATATGTATATAGTATGAAAAGTAATGGGCCAAGAACACTACCCTGTGGATCTATTACTTAAAAAATCAATAATAATGCTAAGAAACGACCCACCCACTCCCAACTGTTTCAGTTTCAAAACAAGAGCCTCATGATTAACACTGTCAAAGGCATCACTAAAATCAAGGCCAATCATACGAACTTCCTGACCCCTTTACGAAAACCAAATTGCAAACTAGGGAGTAGGTGATTACCTTCAGCAAACCTATTAAGACGTTTTGCCAGGAGACGTTCAAAACCTTTAGATAATATGGAAGTTATGGAAATTGGGCGGTAATCAGTGGGACTTGAGCTACCGCAAACAAGGAGTATATCCAAATCAGCCAGAACGTCAAACACATACTGGCCACTCAACGGTGGGTAATGTATGAAGGTCAACTCTTTCCTCAGGAAAGTAGTGTAGTGATTGAAATACCTAGTAAATTGAAAATCATAGAAAATATGACTGTATCCACTGTGCAACTTAAAAAATACTACCATATATACCTGGTGTGTGTGTGTATATATATATATATATATATATATATATATATATATATATATATATATATATATATATATATATATATATATATATATATATATATATATCCATATCCATAAGATTAATCATATTTATAACATATTCGAAAGTCATATTTGTATTGTTTCTTTAATTTATTTTTGTATTCTTTTTATATTTTTCTTTCAAAACTCATCTTCAATTGTAGCTCTTCAATTTCAATTTGCTTTGAAAAACTCAATTTCGAATTTTTATTTGAAATCTGTAAAACTAAATGAAGTCTAATTTATTTCAATGAGCCCCCCCAAAAAGTTAACCATAAAAATTTCATTTTGTTTGTCTTCAGTGTCTGGATCAATCAAAATACACCCATTTATATTTTAGTTATAAGATCGAATCCTTATCGTCTTTTAGTTATTTATAAGATCTAATCCTACTTTGCTTTCTAAAATCTTATCAACTTTGGTTTCGAAATCCTTTATGTTACTAAAATGGAATTAAATCAGGTTAAAATAGTTGATAAAATTATAATTAGATTATAATTTTCATGGCAGATCATAGTTTAGTATCCAGCCCGATTTCATTCTTGTTTCTGAGGTCTAATTTCCAAGTTTGGCTTTTATAATTTCGGCTTCGCTACACAATTGGGTGCCTTTTCAAACTAAATTTTGGTAAGCTGAACCTTCTATATCGTTCCTGAATCCGTCTTAGTATTAAAAGCTTTATCAAATTTTCGTATATTTTGCGTTTTCAGTGTTTAGTCCATTTTCGGTTCCGAAATAATTTTTGGGTTTTGGTATCTAGTTAATTTTTCAATTCTAGTTTGCTATAATTTTTTTCCCCCCAAGAATTGGACCCATCATTGTTTTAACGCCTGGCCATTTTGTTTGAAAAGTGTGATTCAATCTACGTTTTATGGTTGGTACTGTTATCAAAGGCTAAAATTCAGAGGAAAATTAATATATAGATACATCATTTCATTAACAAATATGAATTATGTAAACACAAATGAATATGCAAATATATGAATTAAAATGCGTTAATAAAAAAAAAATCCAATAAAATTCTTTTCCGCGACCAAGTAAGTTTTCCTAGAAACTCAAAATATTTTCAAATATGACAAAAAACATAAAATCATCTCGTTGACCTTCTTAGAAATTAAGCAACCGTTTTCTCTTCTTTTTTTAACATTGCTAACGAAATGAATAAAATCTTTATAAACATTCTCAATAAGATACAATACTTATCTCTACATAAAAAGACAACTACTGGATGCATTAGTGTCAGAGTAATCGTACAATTACAATTTACTACGAAAATCATATAAACTAAGTAAACTAAATTTGCTGTACATATACAGCAAATTCATATATATATATATATATATATATATATATATATATATATATATATATATATATATATATATATTATTTGTGTGAATATTTGAACAGAAAATTAACGTGATATTGCGGTAACTTGCACAAAACTATGACACCAAATACAAGATTACCATACTAAATTCAATGCCATAAAGTCATACACATTTACATAAACGTCTTTGAAAAAAACAGGCAACAGCATTGCGAATATACTACAAAATTAGACTCTACAATAAAAGTTGATAATAATAACCCTATTTATATACAGTATACGTATATATATATATATATATATATATATATATATATATATATATATATATATATATATATATATATATAAATACCCACACATTTATATATATACAGTATACATATACTTAAATATATATATATATATATATATATATATATATATATATATATATATATATATATATATATATATATATATATACAGTTTTATATATATACATATATATATGTGTATGTAAATATTCATATATATATATATATATATATATATATATATATATATATTTATATATATATATATATGGAATTTGTTTTTCAAAATAACACCTATACAAAATATGGATGAATATACAGTAAATGAACAGATACCATCTGTGCATAAATGATTACAAAGTGTAACTATTATAGTCTACGGGGTATAGACTCCCAATTTAAAATACCAGCAGCTAGGAAGACTTTAATACAATTCAATATGCGCGTTCTAAATAAAGTTCCGTTTTTATGATCTGAGCTGTTTCAAACTAATATAATCTGTAAAATGCATATATAATCAAGCACATACAAATTTGCATCTAATGGAAAAATGAATACTCTAAATTATTATCATTAATATTTTTATTCTAAGCTAAGCTACAACCCTGGTTGGAAAAGCAGGATGCTATAAGCCCGAGGGCTGCAACAAGGAAAATAGACCAGAGAGGAAATGAAATAACGAAACAGAGAATAGTGTGCCTTAGTGTGTCCTTGAGCAAGAGAACTTTAACCCCAAGACAAGTGGAAGACTATGGTACAGAGGCTACGGCACTACCCAAGACTAGAGAACAACGGTTTGATTTTGGTGTGTCCTTCTCCTATAAGAGCTGCTTACCATAGCTAAAGCGTATCATCTACCCTTACCAAAAGGAAAGTAACTACTGAACAACTACAATGCAGTAGTTAGCCTTTTGACCTAAGAAGTAATTTTAAGTTATATCAGTGTTATCAGCCATATGAGGAAGGGGGAAAATCTGTAAAGAATAAGCCAGACTATTCGGTGTATGTTTTGGCAAAGTTAAAATAAGCCTTAATCAGAAAGGGATCCAATGTAGTATTATCTTGTCAGTCAGATGACCCAATAACTCTATTCCCTCATTTTTGCTTGGCTGAAAAGTAATTACCAATAGCTAGAGGTAATCTTCGTAGCTTGATCTCCATTTATTTAAACTCACGGGTATGTGTATATGTATATATAAGATATATATATATATATATATATATATATATATATATATATATATATATATATATATATATACGTGTGTGTCTATATGTATGTATGTATGTATATATATACGTGTGTTTATATGTATATGTGTATATATATCTATCTATCTATATATATATATATATATATATATATATATATATATATATATATATATATATGCATGTATATATTATATATATATATATATATATATATATATATATATATATATATATATATATATATATATATATATGTGTGTGTGTGTGTGTGTGTGTGTGTATACATGCATATATATATGTTGTGTGTGGATAAATGCATGCGCAGACACTCAAAACGACCATCGACTCGGTACAAGGCCTAACCAACCCCCGCAGCGACAACAACGCCAAAAACAGCAACACCAGCTCGTACTTCACATAGACAGCATTG
>NC_090746.1:57822562-57845062 GCF_036898095.1 Palaemon carinicauda
CAACTCAGGAACATAAATGGTGGTCTACCCTTAAATCTGCACTCCTTGGTGTAGATGCAACAGTTCCTCCTTTACTTAAACCAGATGGCTCAGTCAATCACTGTCCAAAGGAAAAGGCAACCCTTTTGACTGATGTTTTTGACAGTAAACAAAGTAATGAAAAACTTGAACTTCCTCATTACTGTTTTCCTGAGGATAAACTAACTACTATGAGATTCAGGGCCTCTGTAACACGGTTTTTTCGCAATAATTTTTTATCTATGAATTTCATAAATATAACGCTTCTTCAGAATGCAAATTATATCTACACATAAATTTTGACTATATTCTGCATTACGTAAGTTGAATAAATTTGGTACTTATAATGTAAAAGTGATGTTTTTTGAAGACGGGCCAACTTACTCAGAGAAAGGGTTTCGAACGCACTCGTTACGTAACTTATGACGGCATTTCTTCCCTCTTTCTCCATCGATGATTGGCTATACGTAACGAAGGCTATACTTCTGCCAACAATGACACAAAAGTTTAAATAAAAGCAAAGCAGTACACCTTTATGAACTCTGAAACCTCTCCACTGATAATTGTCATAATGAACAAACCAACAAAATTGGTTAATACAAAAACACTTCGATTATTAGTCTAACTCCCAAAATAAGTTTCCTAAGCAATTACAGTCTACTTTATAAGTAGGTCACAATCAGATTGACAAGGTGTAGGGAATAGTTGGTAATTTTCAAAAACATAGTAGACAAGCTAGATTTGATAACTGCTATATCCAATGTCAAGCAATTTTTATTTATTGTCTATCTACCTACCTATTTACTGTAAGAAAAGAAAAATAGCCGGTACCGTATTTTGGCTTTAAACCTTCACCAAGAATGATGACTTCATGAGGCTCCACCCACTTTGGCCACGTTACAATTCAGGATAACACTGAAGGCTATCATGGGCATTGTTGGGTCAGAAAATTTAAATTCTGGCTATAAAAACTCATTTCTCGAGTAGTTGTAAGAAGTGCTAAATGATCCTCAAGGATCCCAGCAGTTGGCCTAAACGTTTAATTCATGTATACTACTGTTGCAGCACTACTGCGACAGTAGTATTACTACGCTAGCACAGATACCCCACCCACATTTATGTATCGTTCCGCCATTCATAAGTCTTTGTAGTGTTTTTTCACAGTGCAATAAGCCATGGCCTCCTCAGAAATTAAGTTTAACATTAGATGATAGGTTATTTCATTAAGCTGTCAAATTATGGCATCTGGGTATGTTATTGCCAATGTTGAAGCTAAAGATAAAGTATGGTATCATTCCTTCATTGCATTATTATCTTTACTACTATTTGTTTTGCTACATGTAGTGATTATTTTAAAGGATAAATGAATTATGTTCACTTTACTTCTATAAATTCCCATTAGATGTAGAAATAAAACTCCTAAAACTATTCATGATTTATTTACAAAATGCAGTCATGCCCAAAACATAGCCAACACGGTCGTACGGCCGAAGAAGAAGAAAAAATATTATATTGGATGATCCGTTGGTCTGCTGGAGAGATTAGCACAAAATTCTTATTTTAACAAAAATAGTCATATAAAGACTGTTTACATACAATCTCTCTCTTTCTCTCTCTCTCTTTGTGGCATAGTGAATAGTTAATGGAAATGTTCAAAAGCCTGAATGACATTACAAGTATTATAACCATGTTACGGTACATACATATCAGACCATAAACATTGGATTTAAACTAGAAACTGAATAATTACCTATTCAGGCTATAGTAAATATGGCCACGGGCTTTCTCTTGACTGTATAAAGTTGCAAGTCGTAGGACAAATGCAGTTTTGAAACCACGGGGGCCAAACTGTTATGGGTTTCAGAGCCGAATGCCGATGGAACAAGGTGAATGGGTGTCAGGTGGATGGGCGGGCCAAAATTTTGTCAAATGGTGTTTACATTGCTTACGTAATGAATGTTTTCGACTCTTGGCTCGTTATAACTGGCCATGGCGTCGGCTAGATCATTTTTACTCTATAAAAATTAAAAGTATCGGGTTTAGATTATTGATAATGCTGACAAAATTTGTGTGTGGTTGTAAAATATACATATGTCAACTTTCAGCTACATCCGATGCTTTGATAAGGCGCAAAGTACAAAAAACCGTGTTACAGAGGCCCTGAATCTCATAGTAGTTTGGCCTTTCGATCTCGTGAGATTAAAGCTCTGTTGATGGACCTTGATGCTTATGGAGGTGTAGATCCAAATGGTAGTTTTCCTTTGTTTTCTATAAAGACAACAGATTTTTTAGCTCCGAAGTTATCTGTTATTTTGCGCAAGTTAGCAAGAAGAGGAGCTTTTAGCACTTGTTGGAGAATTGGTAATGTTACTCCCCTATGTAAATGTGTTTGTGGTAGCTCAAGTCCCACTGATTACCGCCCAATTTCCATAACTCCCATTTTATCTAAAGTTTTTTAACGTCTTCTGGCAAAACGTCTTCATAGGTTTGCTGAAGGTAATCATCTACTCCCTAGTTTGCAATTTGGTTTTCGTAAAGGCCTTGGAGCATGTGATGCCATTCGTACAATCTCCAATGCTGTACATAAATCCCTTGATTGTGGTCAGGAAGTTCGTATGATTAGCCTTGATTTTAGTGCTGCGAAGTTCGTATGATTAGCCTTGATTTTAGTGCTGCTTTTGACCGTGTTAATCATGAGGCCCTTATTTTCAAAGTGAAACAGTTGGGAGTGGGTGGGTCGTTTCTTAGCATTATTATTGATTTTTTAAGTAATAGATCTCAAAGAGTTGTTGTTGATGGGCACCATAGTGAGTATAGGAATGTGATATCCGGTTTTCCACAGGGTAGTGTTCTTGGCCCATTACTTTTCATACTATATACACATGACATTTGGTTTGGCCTAGAAAACATTGTTACATATGTAGATGAGTCTACTCTCTTTGCATCAATTCCATCCCCTGAATGTAGATCTGGAGTTGGTGAATCCCTTAATAGATATTTAGCTAAAATTAGTGCATGGTGCAAATTATGGGGTATGACGTTGAATCCTAACAAAACTCAAAGTATGATTGTAAGTAGATCAAGGACGGTGGCTCCTCAACATCCGGATCTCAGTATTGATAATGTTTCTTTAAATTTGTATGACTTAAAATTTCAGGTGTGATTCTCAATAGAAAATTTACTTTTGAGAAACACGTTAGGTCTGTGTCTTCTTCAATTGCACAAAAAAATTGGCTTATTGAAAAAGTCTTACAAGATTTTCGGTGATCAATCTATTCTGAAGAAGTGTTTTAATTCTTTCATTCTACCTTGTTTTGAGTATTGTTCTCCTGTCTGGTGTACAGCTGCTGATTCTCATCTTAATTTGTTGGACAGAAACTTACGGTCTATTAAATTTCTTATTCCTGATCTAGATATTAATCTTTGGCACCGTCGTTCAATTAGTTCATTATTCATGTTGCATAAGATTTTTCATAACTATAACCATCCTTTACATTAAGATCTCCCTGGACAATTCTATCCTGTTCGTAATACTAGGCAGGCAGTTAATTCTAATAGCCAGGCCTTCTCCATCATGAGGCTCAACACTACACAGTATTCTAGAAGTTTTATTCCAGCTGTTACCAAGTTGTGGAATGATCTTCCTAATCGGGTAGTTGAATCAGTAGAACTTCAAAAGTTCAAAGTTGGAGCAAATGTTTTCATGTTGACCAGGCTGACATGAGTCTTTTTATTGTTTATATATGACATATCTGTTTTTGACGTTGTTAATAGTTTATATCGGACGTATCTGTTTTGACGTTGTCAATAGTTTATATCGGACATATCTGTTTTGACGCTGTTAATGTTTTCAGAATGATATATTGTTAATTTATTCTCATCATTTATTTATTTCCTTATTTCCTTTCCTCACTGGGCTATTTTTCCCTGTTGAAGCCCTTGGGCTTATAGCATCTTGCTTTTCCAACTAGGGTTGTAGCTTGGCTAGTAGTAATAATAATAATAATAATAATACTATGTAAAAACATTCAGGTCTCCAAACCCCACCAACCCTAGCTCACAAGGATGGTGTGGTTGTAGACACTACTGGAAACTATCAAGCTTAAGAATATACTCTATAGTAGAATATCCGCAATATAAAAGGATTAAAAAATAAACAATTGTATTGATTTTCTTGAATAATGGATAAAAGAAACCTAATCTATTCATAGATTATAGAAACCCTTAAAATTTAATATGAACAATTTCAAAGGATTAAATTTCCAAAGAAAGATATCTATTTGAACATTCTTGAAAGTTAGAAATGATCTATTGAAAATATCATATTCAATAATAAAACTTTTTTGTATACAAACAATTGGTATACCTGTGTGCTAATTACAACCCCAAATATTGCTAATCTATAAATGCATTTTTACGAATAAAATATTTCTTAAATTATCAATCTTTTTGATGAAAAAATATGTACAAGTTGACCGTCAGATTCATCAATAATCTTATTTGTATTTTTTTTATCTCAAGTCAATTTACCCTACAGATACTACAACTAGAGAGTTATGGGGTCCTTTGACTGGCCAGACAGTACAACTGGATCCTTCTCTCTAGTTACAGTTCACTTTCCCTTTGCTTACACATACACCGAATAGTCTGAGATCACAAAACAATTCTTCACCAAAGGGGTTAACTACCGCACTGCAAGTGTTCAGTGGCTACTTTCCTCTTGGTAAGGTTAGAAGAGACTCTTTGGCTATGGTAAGCGGCTCTTCTAGGAGAGGGACACTCCAAAATCAAACAATTGTTCTCTAGTCTTGGGTAGTGCCATAGCCTCTGTATCATAGTCTTCCACTGTCTTGGGTTAGAGTTCTCTTGCTTGAGGGTATACTTGGGCACACTATTCTATTTAATTTCTCTTCCGCTTGCTTTGTTAAAGTTTTTATAGTTTATATAGGAAATATTTATTTTAGTGGTGTTACTATGCTTAAAATATGCTATGTTTCCTTGTTATTTCCCCTGTTGGGGCTCCTGGGCTTATAGAATCCTGCTTTTCCAACTAGGGTTGTAGCCTAGCAAGTAAAAGTAATAATAATAATAATAATAATAATAATAATAATAATAATAATAATAATATTATTATTATTATTATTAATAATATTATTGATAATGATAATAATAATAATAATAAAAAAAAAAAAAAATAATAATAATAATAATAATAGTACTTGAGGTCTATATAACCAATATTGATACAAAGGAAAAAAAGCTCCATCCTTGATGCTGACATTGAAATAGTTAATAATGAACATCTAAATCATCTTTTTACAATAACAGATACTTTGGCAGAGGCAAGGAATAGTGACAATACACTATTAGGACAATGGCCAGCCTAATATCCTTCAAGCTAGGACCAGGGGACCCACGCAATGGCTGCTCAGCTGGTAGACCTATAGGTTCCACCAACAACCCCCATTCCTTAGCTCACAATGATAGTGAGTTTACAAAAAAAAAAAAAAAAAAAAAAAAAAAATGCAAGAAACTGTCGAGTTTAAGCGTGTCTTGAATCCCAGTTCAGCAGATCGCCAGGCAGGGATGTTTCCAATAGGATACCACATTTCTATTTCTTATTCAAATACCTCACATCATGTAAATTTTGTATTCACTTATTCAAAAACTTAATGAGAAAATCTCAAAAGGCAAAAATCAAGACCAAATCATAACCAACATTCCCCGACCCAACATATACTGTACACCTAAACACAAACGCGGTTATTTTTAATCAACGGAACCAACCGGACTAAAATAAAAAACAAAACAAAAAATGAATAAACCAAAGTAAAAAAAATGATTGTTAATAACAGGAAAGTGTCAGCATCTGTAAAAGAATGACGCACCAGCTGATATTTTCTGACCTTTTGCCTGTTTTATTGAAGTCCCAAAAATCTGGCTCAGTGGATCTCGACTTCTTTCTGCGAACAGAATTAGGGGCAAATCGCGTAATAGACTAACGAGCTTAGGCGCCGCACTCCACACTCTTTTGCCCGTTCTTAATCCATTCATTTTCTGGTGCGATATTGACATTGGATGGCGCACAGGGCTCGGGGTCGTTTAACGATGCTTTGAGGAATACATATTTACACAAATACACACACACACAAAGAGGATAAATTCATACACGAGAGAGAGAGAGAGAGAGAGAGAGAGAGAGAGAGAGAGAGAGAGAGAGAGAGAGAGAGAGAGAGAGAGAGAGAGAGAGAACATTAAATACATGACAAATATGATGCAGTTGAGGGGATAACCATATAAATTTCAAATATATACTGACTAAAATATGGCAAAGCAACACACAATCTATAAAAACATGTGCGCACGCACACATACACACACAAACACAGACACACACACACACACACACACACACATATATATATATATATATATATATATATATATATATATATATATATATATAATAAAATAGATGATAAAAAATTATATAGATCATCAACCAAAAAGCACGAGAGAGAGAGAGAGAGAGAGAGAGAGAGAGAGAGAGAGAGAGAGAGAGAGAGAGAGAGAGAGAGAGATTGAAATATATTAATACCAATACTACGTAAATTCTATATCATGGTTGAATAACACCAACAGAATAGCAGTTAGAAAGAGGAATAAGGTGGAAGGGGTTTGGAATGTCAAGAGAGACGAGGGAGGGAGGGATGTGGCGTAGGATGGGAACCTTTCGAATTAGGATTAATCAGGATTAAAACTTCATCACGATATCCTTCACTTGTGACGTGGGACTCCTCGATTATCGACTCAAGGATTAAACCTCCCCTATTGATTTTGCATCGGCTCTTCTCAACCTGCTGTAATCGCACACACCGCCGAGGGGGAGGGGGAGAAAAGGGTAGGGGACGGTGGTAAATAAAGGAAGGGGAAGAGGGAGGGAGAAAGGTGAAGAAAGGAAGGGGAAAATGTAAAGAGAGGAAAGGGAAAAGAGATGCTGAGAAAATACAGGTGGAGGAAGAAGGGGAAAGTAGGGAGGGGAAAAGTGTGGTTGTAAAAAGGAAGGACTGAGTTAAAGAAAGGAAGGAAAAAATAAAGAAAGGAATGGGAAAAGGGAAGGAGAAATGTAAAGAAAGTGGAAAAGGGAGGGAGAATGGTAAAGAAAAGAAGAGGAATATGAAGGAGAAAGGTATAGAAATGAAGGGGAAAAGAGGTGCTGAGAAAACAGAGGTGGGGGAAAAGTAGGGAGGAGTGAAAATTTTGTAGTTAAAAGGAGGGAGATAGAAAAGGAAGGGGAAAGGGAGGGAGAAAGGTAAAAGAACGAAGGGGAAAAGGGAAGGAAAAAGTAAAGAAAGAAAGTGGAAAAGGAAGGGAGAATGGTAAAGAAAGGAAAAGGAATAAGGAGGGGAAAGGTAAAGAAAGGAAAAGGAATAAGGAGGGGAAAGGTAAAAAAAAGGGGGAGGGGAAAAGGAGGGAGAAAAGTAAAGAAAGCAAGGGAAAAAAGGAGGAAAAAATAAAGAAAGGGAGGAGAAAAGGGAGGGAGAAAGGTAAAGAAAGGGAGAAAAGGGAGGGAGAAAGGTAAAGAAAGGGAGGAGAAAAGGAGGGAGAAAAGTAAAGAAAGGAAGGGGAAAAGGGAAGGAAAAAAGTAAAGAAAGGAAGAAGAAAAGAGAGGGAGTAAGGTAAAGAAAGGAAGGGGAAAAGGAGAGAGAAAGGTAAAGAAAGGAAGAGGAAAATACACGTTGAGAAAGTAAGGAGGCGGGGGAGAAGGTGGAGAAAAGTGTGGAGGGGGAAACGTTTGGGAGTAAACAGGAAGAGAAAAGTAAAAATAAATGTGAGGAAGAGTGGAGAGAGATAAAACGCAAAGTAAGGGGGTAAAGGTTTGATAATGATAAAAAATGGATTAATATAAACATAACGTAATAGAGATACATTGGTGAAAATAATCTCTTTTTCTTTCATTTAAATCCGTCAGGTTATTGTAGTCCCCATAAAATACAACTAATATACCGTGACTTTGTGAAATATTTCATTACTAAAGTATGTAAAACAAAATAAGAATATACAATAAAATCAACTGGTCCTCTATAACAAAGTTTCAATACGAACTGTAAGTTATTTGGAAAAACGACTCTTCAGGAAATACTTACTTTATTAGATACTAGAAAGAATTAATTTTAAAATTTCGCATTGCAGAGTGAATTAGAGTAAAGTTTGTTCAGGCAGATGATCTCATCAAATCATATCATATACTGGCGTTACATAACAAACGTCATCGCTAATAAATTTTCTTAAAATAACGCGGAACAAATAACCCGGTCTGTCATTGCATTTGTCTTAAATATCAATGGTTTTAGGTGTAAGAAGTAACCGTTCATCTTTTACCCTGAATGAGCTAATGGCTCCACAAGGCGTTATTGTTTGTAGTGTCCACTCAACTTATTTGTCTTATTTGAATCATTATTACTGTGCCTCTTCCAAACCATCGCCCGCCAAAACAAGAAATCTACAAGTATGCTGGAGCCCGTGTTCCACACAAGGTGGGACAATCTAAAACAACTACAAATATGTAGATTAGTGATGGCCATGGGTTATGAAGACCCCCTTAAAGCACCATCTTTTCCAGCAACATAATAATTCATGCCAGTTGACCTCGAGTCATTGTAGCTTCTGCTGGTGTAGAACGGGAATCTTATTTTTCAAGACTAACAAGGACAGAACTCGGCCTTCTATCTACCTGAGACTATAACCTAGTTGTGTTGCACCTTACCACGGAATACTATGATGTAAGTGTGTCCACAACGTGTCCACGGGTAACCCAGATTCAGATGGAATGCGAGGTAACTTCAGGGTATCCTCTAGCAGGAGATTAGCAACCACTCATAGTTATTACACATATGCAGGCGCAATCCCTTAATACGCTATTCAGTAAATCAATAAGGATTATATGTTAGGGTCAAGTTCAATGCTTTGAGAAGGTGCATGGCAGATAACTATAGCTAAAGAATACTTAGAAAAAAATATCAGCTTATCCCAAGTCCCAAATGGTGCATAAAAAAATAAATAACCAGAAATACTTATTACTGACGGCTTTTAATTGTATGGAAAATGGTTAGTAAACTAATCATAGCATACATCATATAATGAGAGAGAAGAGAGAGAGAGAGAGAGAGAGAGAGAGAGAGAGAGAGAGAGAGAGGTTGCAGCCACATCTCTTCGATTTTCTTTTGGATGAATGATAAAGTGCGCCGCTCAGCCATTGAGAATTATGATACCAAATAACAATGATTTATTAACAATATCAGCAAAATTTCTCTATATAACCTGTTGCTACTGCAATTTGTTTCATGTACTTTATAATAGCAACTAAAATTGCAAAAATAATCTGAAAGATTTATAAATGCCCGACTTGGAAAGCCAATGTAATACCACCATTAAGGCATAAAAATAACCCTCACTTTTATTTTGCTAGATCAATATTGACAGGATCAATAGAGAGATTAATTCTTTCCTCCCAAACCTTCTTAAAAATTCCTAGAATGTCTTTCGTTGGTGGCATAAATGCGTGAAAACTACAGCGGTATCTGTAGTTATTCTTTTGGGAATTTAATAAACTTTAGACGACCAAATATCTTTACACTGTCAATTAAAAACCACGTGTTCCAATTACATTGTCATCGCTCTCTACCTTTAAATCTATATATATATATATATATATATATATATATATATATATATATACATATATATATAAATACACACACACACACACACATATATATATATATATATATATATATATATATATATATATATATATATTTATATATATACACATATATATATATATATATATATATATATATATATATATATATATATATATATCTAAAGATGCCGAAGGAAAGCTTTAAATACCATTAGGAGCACAGTCTATGGCCCTATACGGAAAAAGATTTTAAAACGTTAAGAATAAACTATAAAAGAGAATAAAAAAAAAACCACAAACAGCAGTAAAACTAACAACATAAACAACAGATAAACAATGAAACGAATATTGTGTTAACCTGTATAAGAAAAAAAAAAAAGTTGCAGTACAGTAGTTAAGAAGGTATATTTACAGACAACTCATATTTTTCCCATGATTCAGTTACATTTCGGTTTTGGTGATTAATTGGTAATGATTACAGAACAAATTCCACAACATTCTCATAAAATCACTCGTCAATGTCAGCTGTATTCTAAAAACACAGCATTGATTCATGATTCAAGTAGCTGTGAGCCATAACAAAATTCATGAACGTTGTAGCTCATTAGAGAGAGAGAGAGAGAGAGAGAGAGAGAGAGAGAGAGAGAGAGAGAGGGTAAGAAGAATAATTTCGGATAAAACTGTGATATGCTTATCGTTTTAAAGTTACACAATAAGAAATAATGAGAAAATAACAGCTAACACTTGCCTTGACATATCTTAAGATAACTTCTATTTAGCTTTCCAGACATAAATCACTTTTCCTACATAATCCAACTATCTACTTTGCCAATAAAATATTTGTCTTCCGCATTGCAACAGTATTATGTAAAAGGATAAACCAGTGAAAACTGGGGAAATAAGTTATTATATACTAAATGCCACAATCAACCAATCTCCAGATAAGTCTTAAACAATTTGAATATTGAACTGATCGACTAAACTTTAATGCCACGCCCTCCCTCGCAAAGAATATAATACGGACGTTTCTCTTAGCAGGCGCCGCTCAGTAAGTCAGTACAGCTTCTGTTATAAACAAATTGAGGTCACGTTTGTCTTAGGTCAGCACTCGATTATGCAAAAGGTTTTATAGCATACTTTCTGAGTGGTCCGACGTTCATTAACTTAGCTATATCGACCTGATCAAGTGAACGGCACGTTCCAAAGGACAGAATAAGAGATGATTAAATTAGTTCGAGCATAGGGAAATCACATTGGCACTGTTCTTTGTAAGTGTGAAGCAAGGTAAAGGATAAAAGTACTTGCTAAAATATACATCTGAAATAACTCCTGTTTTTAAGTTTGGTAAAATATACATCGTGAGCATAAAGAACAGAACCTTTATGAAAATGAAAAAAAAGACTTCAAGATTATATCCAAAAGGTTATAAAATCATGCGAACGAGTATTTATCTTGTAATGAAGAATGCAATGTAAAAATAGGAGAATAAACAGTGCAAAATGGGTTATTAAAAATACGAAATCCCTTAACAAAACGAACAAACACTATCATTATTTTACCCCTCAAGAGTTTCCCACAAAAAATAAGTTTTTATGATTAAAAAAGTATGCACACTGGAGACAGAGAGAGAGAGAGAGAGAGAGAGAGAGAGAGAGAGAGAGAATTCGAAAAGTATACACTGCTGAGAGAGAGAGAGAGAGAGAGAGAGAGAGAGAGAGAGAGTTACAATTCAAAAAGTATACACAGCTGAGAGAGAGAGAGAGAGAGAGAGAGAGAGAGAGAGAGCGAGAGAGAGAGAGAGAGTGTGTGTTTTAATCATCAGGTTATTACTAACCCACTGTGCAGTGCCAAAAATGATTGTCTATAACTGAATGCCCGACATGAAATTGATCAATCATCCTTCTCAATTGCTTTGGATAGCTGATTGTTTTTTTTTTTTTTATTATTGTATTTTGTCGTATGATCTGAAGTTGACGTATTAATGGCCAGTGACTGTAAAACCCATCAAATACACTCTCTCTCTCTCTCTCTCTCTCTCTCTCTCTCTCTCTCTCTCTCTTCTCATACCAATCCATACGGTGTTTTGACAACTGGCCACATTACCGTAAAGATGGACAGCTCTCTCTCTCTCTCTCTCTCTCTCTCTCTCTCTCTCTCTCTCTCTTTGAAAGGAAAAATGGTTTGTGATGACAATCCTAGAAAACAAATATAACTATCTTAAAAATGTTCCGTCAACAAAAATAACTATTGTGAGGATTTAGATATATAATAATATGTTGTTAATATCTTAAACTTTTCGTCAATGAAATAATTACTGAAGAATATACATATATAATGATGATGATTTATTTATATCTTAAAAATGATTTGTCAATGAAATAAATACTGTCAGTATTTAGATATAAAAGGATTAGGTGTTAACATCTTAAAAATCATAGGTCAAAGAAAAAAATGCTCTGAAAGAATTAACCATGTTTATGTATCATGTAGAAGAAATCATACGTAAATAAGCAGATTACACAGGCATGGTATTTAAGACTTTCGTGAAATTTTAACTCTGATGTTGTAACTAGACCTTGAGTCATCACATTCAGTGCACAAGGTTCAGATGTGTATCTTATGACATCTTGTTCGGAAGATATGCTAAAGATCTGACTCAAGTTAGGTTAATCTGATTTGGTAGATTCTCCCCCAGTCATGAATAATTTTTTCTCTCTTTCATTATATATATATAAATATATATATACACATATATGTATAATATATATATATATATATATATATATGTATGTATATATATATATATATATATATATAGGCCTATATATATACACATAAAGCATATGTACATATGCATATACATAGATGAGCTGATACACGAACAGATTAGTAGAGCTATAAATGCACACAGATATAGGTGTATGCATATATATACATACATACATATATATATATATATATATATATACATATATATATATGTATGTATGTATATATATATATATATATATATGTATATATACACACAGTAACTGTTTCCCCGAGACATGAACCGAAACTAAATGAAGGATAATAATGGGATGGAGAGCTTCCAGTAAAGAAAATGAGATTATGAGAAGTAATATGCCACTCACTCTAAAGAAAAAAAAAAAAGTATTTAATCAGATGGTCCTACCAATATCAACTTATGCGTCAGTTGTAACATAAACTAATTACAAGTCAGAGCTATGCAAATAATAATAATGGGAATAACACTGAGAGACAGAAAAAGAGCAACATAGATGCGAGAGCAAACAAATGTAGGGAATATTCTAAAAACATATAAGAAAAAGAAATGGACGCGGGAAGGACTTATAAGGAGAATGACAGATAACATCTGGGTATTAAGAATAACAGAATGTGTTCCAAGAGATTACAAACGAAGTAGGGGAAGGAAAAAATGATGATGGATTGACGAGCGAAGAAACTGCGGTTATAGACTGGCATAGAAAGACCATAAACAAAGGACATTCTTGAGAACTTTGTCCTACAGTGGACTAGAAACGGCTGGTGATGATGGTGATAATATACACTACTATACAACGAACAAACAAAAGCGTACTTGATATTTTTATATATTTGAATAGCAATACTAAATCAAGATATTAACGTCTGTCTAAGCATTAATACTGGAAGCAGTCTCTCCCTAATAGCGAAAACTCGATTTATATCTCCAGCATCACAAAGCAAAAAATGACACAGAATAAAACACTTGAATGGAAAACATGCAATCTCTTTTGTGAGATAATATCTCTGTGCTTAATTCAGTAATGCGTAATCATGCTCTTGTATTAATTACTGCCTTGTAAGGCGCCCATAGAAAGCCCCTTAGAATCTAGATCCTCACGTAATGCCAGACTGTATAGATTTAAAATATCGTCCATGGAAAAGTCAGTTTTTTAATTTGTATCTCAGTATTCTTCTGAGACTCTGACAGTGAAAGATTAAAGTTCTCTTGTAGAAGCTTCTGTTCTCCTTTATCTATTTATTTTTCCTTGTATCCAAACAAAGAGACATAAATGTTTAATGAAATCCGAGAATTTCATTTAAAATCGCCTTTTCAATTAATTTTCAACATTTGTATCCTCATGGTTACTCATTTAAATTTTATTTCAACTGCTCAATATGTAACCACGACTGTTATCCACCTAGAATATGATTATCAACTTCAACAAACAAAGATATATTCAATAGTAATAATTAGCTTTGTTTACTACGGAAGTATCATAAATACTTTATCGTTAGTATGATCTATTCATTTATTATTAATAAGATTCATCCATTTAGTATTATTGTCAACGATAAAGTATTCCGTTACAATAAGCATCATTCTTATATTTTGAATTTCTAAAAAAAAAAAAAAAAAAAATAATAACGAACAGAAAGCTTTCTTATCTTCGTTTTTATATAAATGGAGTGCAACGAGAAGTAGGAACACGTACCTAATTTACCTACAGCATTTATTAACACTTTTGTAATAAAACAGAAATGACTATCATAATTGAAAATATCTTATCCATCCAAAGGAAAAACGTTATCCAGAACATTTAATAAATCAATCAACAACTTTCCCACCGTTATCCCCACATTAAAAGTGGTCCGTTGCCTGAAACGACTTCTCCAACGTATTCTATCAAAAGTATCCACTTAAACCAAAACTCTTCTCTCGATATCATCCTTCACCTTATCTTGCCATCTAATTCTCTACTTCCCTCTTGATCTTCTTCCCCTAACAGGTTCCTCACAAGCTCTCCTCAATCCCTCGACACTATCCACCCTCAACACTGATTAATAAAGCAGTCAGAATTTGGTACTAATTTGGTAGTAATTTCTCAACTCGTCTACAAATCCAGATTTTATCTTTGAATCCACTTGGGTTCAGAATTATGATTCACAGAACTCTTAAAATACATTTTTTCAAATTCTAGCCATTATAACATAGATAATAATCAAATTCAAGAGTCTCACATGTGGTTCATTACAATAAGAATTAAATAAACTTTGGTATATGTAAAGGCTTTCAAGTGTGCATCAACAAAATATAAACTAGCATAAATATGACAGAAACCACAATATATATATATATATATATATATATATATATATATATATATATATATATATGTGTGTATATATATATATATATATATATATATATATATATATATATATATATATATATATATATATACATATGTGTGTGTGTGTGTAATTCGTGTGTAAAGATAGGGAAGATAAGGATATTCATATATACTCGTATACTTTAACACACATATTTATATATTTATATATATATATATATATATATATATATATATATATATATATATATATATATATATATATATATATATATATATATATATATATATATATATATATATATATTTATATACAGTATAAATACATATATATGTGTGTGTGCGTTTGTGTTTAAGTATACGAGTATGTATAAATATCTTTATTTTTACACGCGGTTTACACACACATGTTCTCACATACACACACATGTATATATATATATATATATATATATATATATATATATATATATATATATATATATATATATATAGCCTATATATACATACTTCTAGGCATGAAATTAACGTCGTCAATATGGAGTTGTGCAACTATTAAATAAAGAAGAGGAAAGTTATAAAGAATGCAGTAAGGGTTCCAAGGATGGCGAAGAAGCTACAACTGAGAGGAGGAGAAGAAGAAGAAGAAGAAGAAGAAGAAGAAGGGAAAGTAGTGGAGATAGGTTCAAGTCCCCACAATTACCCGAGAGTGATGGGAAGCGGAAAGGTTGAGAAATCTTCCGTAATCTTGGTTAAGCCACTATCACGACTCCCTCTCCACGGACCCCCCTCCCGCCCAACGCCTCCGCCCTCAGCCATGTCTTGAATCACAATATTACAACCCAAAATATTACCCGGAATTAGCGCCCTTCCAGCCCCCAAAAACCTCAACCTCGCCGTCGTCGTTAGGTTTCTCTCAAATACCCCAGCTCTAACCTCGCTGCTGTTTCTGAGATATAGTTCCAATTGTCCTTTTTATTTTTCCTTTTGAAGATGTTTTAGTTATAAGTGTATGAATAGGAATATGGGAAAGGTATGATACAGTATCTATGTTCTAGAGTAACTGGCGTAAATAAAAGTAAATCTCAGCAGACGTAGATAATGCAAGGCCTTGTTAAAAAATGGAACATAAAATGCCAAAAAAAATTTCAAAAGTTTTTTTTTTTTTTTTAAATAAACAAATAGAATATGTATCAACAGGTGCGCAGGCCATAACCATACATACACGCCCAAACCCACAAACTTATATAAACATGTGCAGGAATACTAGTTCAGAAATTGACTTAATCGCCATAAATTGCATAGCAATTTTAAGAGTAACTGCGTGAACATGAATGAGCTTTTCAGGCCATTCCTTGATGATGTAAAATAAATATCGAATGTCTTTTCAAAATACTATAAAGGATTCAATATCAAGAATCAATCACGTAAACCATCTATATAAATGCATATCAGTGTGATACAGAATAAATATCCTTTCACATTAGACTGCATTTATCACACGACCAAGTTTTCCGTAACTAGTCAGATCTTGCTTCTAAATCTATATCCCTAGACTATTTACTACCAAAGGCTATCCCATAATAGCTTGTAGCAAAAGTACGAAAAGTTCCTAGGTTATCCATTGAATAGCCCATAACAAAGCCTATCCCTTAAATAGTCAGTACCTAAGGTTATAAAGTTATCCCTTAAATAGTCATATTCAAAGGTTATAAGATTATCTTTCAAATAATTTGTAGTAAAAGCTTTCCCTTAAATAGTCATTAACAAAGGTAATGCGGTTATCTCTTAAATAGCCTGTAGCAAAAGCTATCCATTGAATATTCAATAAAAACGCTACGAAGTTGTCCCTTAAATAGCCTTTAGATAAAGCTATCCTTCAAATAGTAAGTCCTGGAGATAATGAGATTATCCCTTAAATATCCTGTAGCAAGAGATATCCCTTGAATATTCAGTAAAAAAAAAAAAAAAAAAAAACACTATGAAGTTATCCCTTAAATAGCATGTATCAAAATATTTCCCTTAAATAGCTTGTAGCAAAAGCTATCCTTTAAATAGCCAGTGCTAAAGGTTATCCTTTGAATAGCTTGTAGTAAAAGCTATCCCTTAAATAGTCGGTAACAAAGGTTATACGGTTATCCCTTAAATAGCTTGCAACAACAGCTATCCCTTAAATAGTTAGACTAAAGGTTATAACTTAAATAGCTTTTAATAAAAGCTATCCCTTAAATAGTCAGTAACAAAGGTTATAAGGTTATCCCTTAAATAGCCTGCAGCAAATGCTACCCATCAAATAGAAAGTACTAAATATCATAAGGTTATTAATTAAATAACTTGTATTAAAAGCTATAGGCTATCTTAAATAGTCAGTACCAAAGGTTATAAGGTTATCTTTTAAATAGCCTGTAGCAAAAGCTATCTCTACAATAGTCAGTACTGAGTGTTATAAGGTAATCCCTTAAATAACTTGTGGTAAAAGTTATCCCTTAAATAATCAGTGCCCTTAAATAACTTGTGGTAAAAGTTATCCCTTAAATAATCAGTTCCCTTAAATAACTTGTGGTAAAAGTTATCCCTTAAATAACTTGTGGTAAAAGTTATCCCTTAAATAATCAGTTCCCTTAAATAACTTGTGGTAAAAGTTATCTCTTAAATAATCAGTGCCCTTAAATAACTTGTGATAAAAGCTATTCCTTAAATAATCAGTGCCTTTTAATAACTTGTAGTAAAGGTTATCCCTTAAATAATCAGTGCCAAAGTTTATAAGGTTATTCTTTAAATGGCCTGTAGCAGAAGCTATCCTTTAAATAGTCAATACTAACGGTCATAATGTTATTTCTTAAATAGTCTGTCAAAAAGGTTATAAGGTTATTCCCTAAATACTCAATGCAAAAAAATTTCCCTATAATAGTTAGTGGGTGTAACTGGGAGAAACCTCTGCAGTTCCACCATGAAGTAAAAATTCAGAGGAGTTAGACAGCAAAATGGCTAGAAAAAATGGGAACGGGGGGTAAAGTAGAAGGCTAGAAAGGGGAGGAAGCTAGGAACCGATGGAACGAAACGATAGATCATTAAGTAATGCTTACAGACGCCTTTAAGAGGAAAGAAGGATATATATATATATATATATATATATATATATATATATATATATATATATATATATATATATAAATATATATGCATATATATATATGTATATATATATATATATATATATATATATATATATATATATATATATATATATATCTATCTATCTATCTATCTATCTATATATATATATATATATATATATATATATATATATATATATATATATATATAGATATCAGCGAATTTCAAATGATTCATTCATTCATTATATATATATACATATATACCCACACAAACATATATATACATATGGGGAATATGAAAAATATTATAAGGGAGTAAACATAACTAAATAAAGAATTCCCACTTTTCTATAAAGAGTAATTCAGGAAAATTTAATGATTCTATGTGCAAAGGGTGGCCTAAAATATTTTTTTCCCAGACCCTCATTTGATTACTGAGGCAGACACAAGGCTAGAAATAAATAAATATACAAACAAATAAATAAATAAATAAATAATATTATCATTAATAATAGTAATAATAATAATATTAATAACAATCATATAATGCTTCTTTTAATGCTATTGCAATGAGGATCAAACTCCGTGAGTTTCAACCTGAGAAAAATCTGTAAAAATACATCTAGATATTTATGAATACTGTAACTTTTTTCAACAATCATATATATCCTTTGGGTAAGAATGCCAAATTTTGGTTATCATAAGAGTACTAAATTGAAAAGACATTCAAAGTAAATTCCATACATCGAACAGCGTTGAGGACATATCTCCTAGAATCTATAGAAATATGTAATCACTCACAACTGGGAATCGAACTTCGAGACCTGGCAAGCGCATAATGAGAGCTTAACAACTGAGCCACAACATTCCCAATGGGAACCCTAAATTAAATTCAATGATTAAATTAGATAATTTATAATATAATTAAATCAAATAATTTACAATTATATAATGAACTTAAATAATTTATAATTATATAAAGAACTTAAATCATTTATAATTAAATACCTAATTTATAACTTATAACTATATAATTAATAACTAAATAATTCTACCAAACATTATATTATTCTGCTGTTAATGAATTGTCAACCTTATGAAAGAGTCCTATCAAATGAATTTCCACTGAACAGTGGAGTACTCCAAGGGAATGTGTTGTCACCTATGTTGTTAATCCTACTCGTGGACTTTATAATGCATGGAACCAATTGGGGATGGCGGAGAAGGATTGCACTGAATTGGTAACAGGAAATTAGCTGACCTTGAGTAGGCTGATGACGCTGACCTTGAGTAGGCTGATGACGCTGTCCTTATTAGCAGAACACCACAGGACTTGCACAGCTTGCTTACAAGAATGCAAGAAATATCACGTGAGGATGGGCTCAGGATTAATAAAACAAAGACAGAGATGATGAGAACAAGATATGCAATGGAAGATGAAATATCAATGGAAGGAACAAGGATTAATGAGGTGGAATCAATTAAATATTTAGGAACTGTGATCTCTAATATAGGATCTTTAGAATTTGAGTTTAATGAAAGATTGAAAAAAGAAAATTAGATGATGCCTAGGTTAAGTAAAATTTGGAAATCAAATCACATGAAATTACATATAAAACACAGGCTAAAATATCAGTTTAGTGATGTCGGTATTACTGTATGGACATGAGTCGTGGTATGACAATGAAACAATATCCAACAGATTTTGTAAATTTTTGAACAAAACCCTGAGAAGAACATTGGGAGTTAAATAGCAGGACAGGATTAGAAATGAAACTTTAAGAGAGATTACTCAAGTGCCATATGTGGATGAGATCATGGTGAGGGGTAGATGGAGATGGTTTGGGCATGCTCTTTGCACTCCCAAAGACATTATTTCACAAAACGTTTAACTGGGCTCCACAAGACCCAGGCCTACATGGCTGAGGACGATGAAGCGTGAAGTAGATGATGAATGGAGTATTGATTTAGAAGCTCAAGATGGAAACAACTGGCGAAATGTAACAGAGGTCTTTTACGTCAATAGTTGTAGGAGATGATGATGAGGATGAAAGCATAAAATCTCTTCAATTGCAATAATCTATCTAAAGATAGTTAAATTGATTCGAGTTTCAGATTATGGTACATATACTTAAGAAAAACTTTTAAGTATAGGCCTTGTTTATACTTGAAGAAATGGATGAGGTTCCAACTCCCTCTCAAAGGGATACTAAAATTTAAAAAACACTTCATTACTTTTAACATCAATTCCTTGGCATATAATTCATATTCTTTCCAGAACTTTAACTTAGTGGAATCAATGCTTAATAAAAAATACCATATTCTACAGCTATTAAAAAAAGATTACTATCTAAATAACGATGGAAAAAATATCACTTCTGGAAATAATGACCTGTTCTTTGATAGTGTTCGGACGAATAAAAGGTGAACTAGAAATGAGAGAGAGAGGGAGAGAGAGAGAGAGAGAGAGAGAGAGAGAGAGAGAGAGAGAGAGAGAGAGAGAGAGAAGCTTGCGAATAAGGAAAAGGATGAAGGTATACACAGTGATATTGCATATAAATACAATCTGCCCGCCAACAAAAGCAACCTTTTCAAATCCCTAATTCCTTTCCTTATGGAAGTAAATTCTCCATAATTATCCACAATAAAGCCTATACACTGAGTAACTCTCATGTTCAACTAAATAATCAACCATACTAAAAACCAAATTTACATTCAACAATCTCCTTTCCTGTACTGGTTGGGATGTCGTGTCTGATCTGAAGAGATAAAGCTAATAGCTAATTGGTTAAGCAATCATGAGTTTTTAATCTATGGGGGCAAAACATAATCATGCGTAGTCTTGGAATCCCTACAAAAGGCAAAATAACAAGTTGTATAAATATATTCGTTTTCATTGAAATACAGTTTAGCTTCCTAGTCTCCTTAAGTAGTGGTTTCTTTGGAAATTACAAAGCTTTTATAATAGTTCTGCCTTTCACACACACACACACACACACACACACACACACACACACACACACACACACATATATATATATATATATATATATATATATATATATATATATATATATATATATATATATATATATATATATAACAAATGCAGCCGTTCTTAACAATAACAGTAAATTCAGCAATTTTTAGTCCACTGGAGGACAAAGGCCTCAGACATTTCTTTACTAATGTCATAGGTTAGTCAGTATTCATCACTGCGGACTAGTGCTGGTAAGAGACTTTAGTCTGATCGCTCACAGCAAACCAGCCTAGCATTGGTTGCCCCAACCCATAAAGTTTTGCTGATCATAAGAATACATTACAGTAACTCTGTCACCATGTTCAGTTATGTCCACTTAGAAGGTTATATATATATATATATATATATATATATATATATATATATATATATATATATATACAGTATATATATATGTATATATACATATACATATATATATATATATATATATATATATATATATATATATATATATATATATATATATATATATATATGTGTGTGTGTGTGTGTGAGTGCGTGTGTATATATAAATATATTCATATACAAATATAATATATATATATATCTATCTATCTATCTATCTATATATATACAGTATATATATATATATATATATATATATATATATATATATATATATATTAATCATTTTAATAAATTCATTAATAAGTATAATTTTAACAATAATTCTAATTATAATAATAATTTTAATAATTCTAATAATAATAATCATAATTCAATAATTATTCTAAAGGTTTCAATAATAATAATAATAATAATAATAATAATAATAATAATAATAATAATAATAATTTTAAAAACACTACAACGATCACTTCACCTTTCTTTTTTTAATTACATACTGTAATTGCTGATTCGTGGATTTACACCATCCACCACTTACTGAACCTACAAATGACGCTCACCAGCAGTGAGCCATTTTCCCTTGCAAAAATTACGCCACTGAACTCTCTTTTGCATCAATCAAGTGTAATGTGTCTCTCAAGACCTTAACTATTTAGCATCATTTTTCATTTTCATACTATAGGTAGTAGGTTGGCCATGGCACCAGCTGCCCGTTGAGATACTACTGCTAGAGAGTTATGGGGTCCTTTGATTGGCCAGACAGTACTACATAGGACCCTTCTATCTGGTCACGGTTCTTTCCCTTTGCCTACACAGACGCTGAATAGTCTGGCCTATTCTTTACATATTCTCCTCCGTCATCATACACCTGGCGACACTGAGATTACCAAACAATTCTTCTTCACCAAAGGGGTTAACTACTGCACTGCAATTGTTCAGTGGCTACTTTCCTCTTGGTAAGGGTATAAGAGACTCTTTAGCTGTGGTAAGCAGCTCTTTTAAGAGAAGGACACTCCAAAATCAAACCACTGTTCTCTAGTCTCGGGTAGTGCCATAGCCTCTGTACCATGGTCTTCCACTGTCTTGGGTTAGAGTTCTCTTGCTTGAGGGTACACTCAGGCACACTGTTCTATCTAGTTTCTCTTC
>NC_090746.1:57850062-57855062 GCF_036898095.1 Palaemon carinicauda
CAATTTAGCAATGGCTGAGGCTTGATTGAGGGAAATTATACCGGTCTTGTTTTGACAACTTATTACTTACTTTGCTACCTTGTCTAAATTACGGCCTTCCTCAATCAAAGCATTGCACTGTAACACGCCCCTTTTGTCATCTCCACGACTACTGTATTTCTTTCACTGATAATGTGCTGTTAATTTCAAGACGGTGTTTCAGTAATTTTCCATCTAAAAATTAAGTGTATTTTTCCGTGTAAGGACATTATTAGGATATATATATTCTGGGGAAAAACTTAACATATCTATTTCCCGCTTTCTCCTACTTTACCATGTATTATCCCTTCAATATCCCGATAACCGAATTTGTTAAAACCATCTTAAAGGCATTCCAAGTCATGATCCTTACACATTTGGTTATATTCTATATGGAATAATGATATTCCATATCGTTATTCCTATCTTAATCTGTATTTAGTTTATACAAAAACTGCAATGGGTTTCTTCTGTATATCCCATATTTCAAAATCGGTATCTCCATTTTCTATTTAATTTTTTTTTTAAGGTCACTCATGAATGACAGAGGCAAGGGACAACAGTAATGGCTTAGTAGGACAATGCCCTAGAGACTAACTATATATACATATGATCAGCTTCCAAGACCCTCTCCTTCAGGTTAGGACCAGGGAGGGCCAGGCAATGGCTGCTGAAGCAAGGCCGTCTATTCGAGACGGCCTTGGCAGAAGACTCAGCAGGTAGACCTATAGCATGGAGGAAAAATAACTGAAGATGGCCTGACTCGGATCAAGCGAAGCCAGACTTACCAGTCAGAATTACAGTTCTCGATTCCCAAGTTAATCTCCGACAGGGAACTTAAGAGTCGGTTCTATTCAGACCTTTGTTTATGGACGGTTACTATTTTCTTGTGCTTTTTATTAGCGATGGCTACTTCCTGTGCTGCTTTAAAAGAAAAATTAATGTTAAGCGTGCTGCTCAACTTATAAGAGAATAAGAAAAAAAAAATTGTCATATAAAATGAGCCAAGATGATATTGAGTTTTATAGGAGTAAAATAAGAAGTATGGGTGGATGTAATAGTAACCTTACTGCAGTTTTCCGCAGCTTATAATGAACTTTGAATTCAAAATAATATTCAGGATGCCCTCTGCGGAAATTGATTGCTTGAAGAATTCGTACCCATTCTCTAGCGTTCAAGTAATGGTACTCATTTACGTAACTCGATTGATATTATAAATGCGTCTTCTCCCAAGTATAGGTAATTAGTAGTATATAGTAATTTGGATGAAAGTGTTATTAATGAGGACTATATTTATATAACTAGGTCTTATCACTTTGTACTAAAAATAGTGGTATTGTAGCATACGTTGCAGGATTTATTGTTCATAAATGGGATAAATCCTTGCATTGTTTGACCGCCAATTACAATAATGTATTGCCATGTTTAATAAAATTGAAATGTAAAGGATATTACATTTTGATTCATCTCTCAGGTGATGTTTTAGAAATCTGTCTGAGATGGGGGACATTATTTAAAAAATCAATATCATTCAATGAAAACTCGTGACATTAGAATTGGCAGAAATGTTCCAAAACAATTATGAGGTCTTAAGGAATATTACACGGGCAAAGCAATTTCTTAAAAAAGAGAACATGAGTTGACAGTGATCCATTACAAAGTAATTTAGTCTTGCTCATTAAGGCAACAGCTGAAAAGTACCTGCTGGTACACTACTCCTATGCAGGGATATATTTTACAGCCACTATGCAGATCAATAACCAAATGAAAAGTCGCTAGGATTTTTCAAAACTTATTCATATTATTGGGCAATTGAATTAAATATAAATATATATATATATATATATATATATATATATATATATATATATATATATATATATATATATATTATACATATATATACAGTACATATATATATACACACAAATACATATATATGTATATATACACACATATATATATAGATATATGTATATATATATATATATATATATATATATATATATATATATATATATATATATATATATATATATATATATATATATATATATATATATATATAAATATATATATATATATATATATATATATATAAATATATATATAAATATATATAAATATATATATATACATATATATATTATTACTTGCTAAGCTACAACCCTAGTTGGGAAGGCAGGATGCTATAAGTCCAGGGCTCCAACAGGGAAAATAGCCCAGTGAGGAAAGGAAACAAGGAAAAATAAAATATCTTTAGAACAGTAACAACATCAAAATAAATATTTCCTATATATATTATATAAACTTTAACAAAACAAGGGGAAAAGAAATAAGATAGAATAGTGCGCCCGAGTGTAACCTCAAGCAAGAGAACTCTAACCCAAGACAGTGGAAGACCATGGTACAGAGACTATGACTACCCAAGATTAGAGAAGAATGGTTTGATTTTGGACTGTCCTTCTCCAAGAAGAGCTGCTTACCATAACTAAAGAGTCTCTTCTAACCTTACCAAGAGGAAAGTGGCCACTGAACAATTACAGTGCAGGAGTTAACCCCGTGGGTGAAGAAGAATTGTTTGGTAATCACAGTGTTGTCAGGTGTATGAGGATAGAGAAGAATCTGTATTGAATAGGCCAGACTATTCGGTGTATGTGTAGGCGAAAGGAAAATTAACCGTAACCAGAGACAAGGATCCAATGTAATACTGTCTGGCCTGTCAAAGGACCCCATAAGTCTCTAACTGTAGTATCTCAACGGGTGGCTGGTTCCCTGGCCAACCTACCTTTTGTTTCTATATTTACGTAAGCTTATATAAAAGAATAGTTAATCATTAATGTAAGATGTCCACAAACCACCTCGACAACTTTTTACACTTTATAGCCATCTATGGTTTACACTGAACGCAGCTTGTGTTAATCTCACAACTGCTGTCACTGATATTAGCCTAAAGGCAGGAAACTGTGTTATCATGGGCTCAATCAAACCGTATTCAAACTATCTTCCAGAGTAGTAAGTGATTGATTCGTATATGGATTTTTTTTTCTAAGTTAATGTTCTCAAAATTGAAAATGATTAATAAAATGAGTCTATGAAACGTTTAAGAACTTTTACCAATCAACGGGGGAGGGGCCGCCAACCGAGCTGGCTCCACGAATTCAGGTAGGAACTTGAGTCAGGGCACCAACACTTGCATTAATCCTCCTATAATTTAGACTTATAGACTCCCCCAAAACCCCCATACCTATGCCACAAAAATGGAGAGGTTGCAGACACTAAAAGAAATTATCGAGCTTGAGTGGGTATCGAACCACCGTCCAACAGATGCAAGGCAGGGATGTTTCCAATGGGCTACCATATTTATTCTTTTCAATTTATCTAAACATCCTTCAAGTTTCTCTGTCACCCCCCTTTTTTTTAAACTATGTCGCCCATTTCACTAATTTCAAACCTACGTCTATGTTGCTTATACCCACCTCCTTTAATTCTAATAATTAAATCAATATATCAGCTAAAATTCAAGATAAAAACTAGATCCCACTCCTTTTTTTTAAAAATAATTTTGACAATTTGTAATAATCTTGAGAATGACCCAAGGAGGGCGCTCAAATCAGCAGCATACAATCTCTGATAATGATTCCTGAATACATATGATTAGCGTGATCTGGATAAATAATTCTTTCAAAAAATGCATCATTTATTCCATGCCACCTGACTTACAAGCTCCAGCTAAGCCACACACAACGGCAGATTTGCACCCTCCTATGCAGTTTTCCTGCGCAAAGACACTTAGCAAACCACCGCTAACACCCCCTTCCTTACACGGGCCCTTTACTCGTGATCCGTCGCAATCCTAAGGTTTTCTTGATTACTTACGTGATAAAGAGGACTGGGTCTCCATTGATCGCCTAGAACCTGCTTGCCGTATTTCCTGTAAGATGACCCGCCTACGTACTGCAGTACGCCTCTCAAGAGCAGGGCGCCTTATTTCATATTCATATGTACATGTGTTTCACACACGCTCGTACACTGTAACGGTATTCTTTTATTTTTCTATTTTTCCCTTTTTTTTTTCATCTTGCCCTCCCCCGTTCACTTTTCAACAGAACCTGTTTAAGCTTACCTTTACAATTATAAGTTTGTTTGAATCTTTGTGATTCTCTTGCTAGAAACCTATCGTATATAAACTCGTCATCTGTTGAAAGAGTCATTTGCATTCACCACGCTTCTCAGTTATAACCTAACGGCCCACTCGCACTGTTCTAAGACCTTTTATCTAACTTCACGTCATACTTGGATGTTTTTATTATAACATTTCAATGACAAAAATAGATCCAAAGTATTACATTGGATCCATCTCTCTGATTACGGTTCAGTTTTCCTTTTCCTGCACATACACTGAATAGTTTGGCATATTCTTTCCATATTCTTCTCTGTCGCTAAAGGGGTCAACAACTGCAATGCAGTTGTTCAGTGGCTACTTTCCACTTGGTAAGGGTAGATGAGACTCTTTAGCTATGGTAAGCAGCTCTTCTAGGAAAATGACGCTCCAAAATCAAACCACTGTTCTCTAGTTTTGGGTGGTGCCATAGCCTCTGTACCATGGTCTTCCACTATCTTGAATTAGAGTTCTCTTGCTTGAGGGTACACTCGGGTACGCTGCTCTATTTTATTTCTCTTCCTCTTGTATTTTTTTTATTGCTTTTATAGTTTATATATTAAAGATCTAATTTATTATGTTCTTATAATATTTCATTTTGATTGTTTATTACTTCTCCTGTAGTTTATCTATATCCTTGTTTTTTTCTTGCTGGGCTATTTTTTTCCAGTTGGAGCCCTTGGGTTATAGCTTAGCTTTTAACAACATCAATAATAATAATAATAATAATAATAATAATAATAATAATAATAATAATAATATACGATCAATTCTCAATAAACATTAAGAATTCTATCGCAAAGAATTTCCAACCAGAGGA
>NC_090746.1:57857562-57885062 GCF_036898095.1 Palaemon carinicauda
GTGTGTGTGTGTGTGTGTGTGTATTAAAATAGATAAATAAATACATACAAGATGTAAAAGAGAGAGAGAGAGAGAAGAGAGAGAGAGACGAGAGAGAGAGAGGAGAGAGAGAGAGAGAGAGAGAGAGAGAGAGAGAGAGGGAGAGAGAGAGAGAGAGAGGGAGAGAGAGAGAGAGAGAGAGAGAATTCCCCCCCCCACAAAAAAAAATCACTGCTTTGGGAGCGGCACTACTACAGTAGAGGAGGCAACCCCCAGCGAGGTGAAGCCAAACAGTCCCCCATCCTCTACCACCCTACCAAGAAGTCCCTCCACCCCAAACGCCCTTCCCCCCGCCGCTCCCGGCGCGCGTGTGAAATCAGAACACACATATGGTGGCTTAAAACAACGGCCCTCGCACCCATCACCCGAGCTTAAAAATTAAGATCAAGAAAGCCCGGGGTTGAGCTGCCACGGAGTGCGCGTCGGGAAAAGTTGATAGGCCGGCGGTCTCCTGCTAATCCACACTAATCGAGAGTAAGTCAGTGGTTCTGGGCAATAACTCTTACTTACGGAGCCGACACCACGCCGAATGTTAATGGCTATATGCATCTCTATCTTTCTTTCTCTCTCTCTCTCTCTCTCTCTCTCTCTCTCTCTCTCTCTCTCTCTCTCTCTCTCTCTCTCAGCTCTTATTTTTCCCCTTTGGTCGGTGCTGCGGGCCTTTTGATATTCCTTATGGTTGGCGCTAACGTTCTGTGTATAATTTATATATATTATTTCGAAAAGACTGATTTATTTCATTGTTAATTTGAATTACCATTTCATTCATTCATAAACTGATCTTTTTTTCTATTCATGAATAATTCATATTTCTAAAATAATAATAGTGTATAATTTCTCTCCCTATTTCCACAAAATATGCCTTTGCTTTCCATGAGTTATAAGTGTCTTTCTTCAAAGGGGGGTTGTTTATGCATTCATGATTTTGGGCCATATTACTTGGTCCTTGGGCCTCAGAAGTCATTGAGCGAGCACGCTGGTATAGATGAAGGGGGTTTGGGGAAGCCTATACGTTTACATGCCGAATCATTACAGTCATTGCCTGGCTCTCCTTGGTCCTAACTTGATTGTTATGGGGACTGGGGGCTGATCATTTATGGTTAATCTGTAGGACATTGTACTGTCCTTTGGCTCTGCCATTCATGAGCGACAGAGAAGTCAAAGGCTAAAAGGGGATACTGACTACAGTATACCGCCAGAGGGGCAATGATAGTAGTCTCCCCCTACGGAAGGTGTGTTTACATTCTCCTCTGGAACGAGATCTGTTCTCTTCCCTTCAATCCTTGCTGGCTTCTAGATCTCAAGTCACAACTCATTTTCGCTTACTCTCCGTTAGTCCTCTAGCCGCCTACCATCCTACCAGGCTCAGCAAATAACCTTCCTTTTCATTTAGCACGGAGATCGAGAGAAAATTTCATATTATTATTATTATCATTTTCACCAGCTAAGCTACGATCCAATTTGGAAAGACAGGATGCTATATGCCTAAAAGCTACAACACGGAAAAATAACCCAGTGAACAAAGGAAATAAAGAAAAAAATAAATTAAACTACAAGAAAAGTAATGACAAATTCATATAAAATAGACCTTTCATATATGAAATATAAAAAGACACTTATGTCAGCCTGTTCAACATAATGCATTTACTGCAAATTTCAACTTTTAAAGTTCCACCAATTGAACTGCCTGATTAGGAAGATCACACAACAATTTGGTTATAGCTGGAATAAAACTTCTAGAATACTGTGTATTATGAGCCTTATGATGGAAATGCATGATTGTTAGAATTAAGTGCATACCTAATATTACCAGCAAGATGGTGCTGCCTGGGAAGATCTGAATGCAAAAGGGGGATTGAATAGGTTAGCAAGAAATGTTCCCAATAGAGGGGTTTTGCTTAAGGTGTCATTTGTGAAGCATGTACCGTAGTAATGCACTGTAAAATCAGTAATGAACCATTCCTATCATTCTGGCATTAACATCGTTACTTTTCAGCTCTTTTAACCCATTACGCTTAGAGCCCGTGTTCCACGTAAGGTGGGACAATCTATAAATCCATCCATTAGTCTCATCTTTACTATCTAACTTCTTTCACCAATCCTTGCTCCTCTTCTCTCTTCTCGTTCAAGATCATAATTTTGAGAAACAGTCAGTCAAGAATTGTGGAAATTCTGCCTGGGGTATGCGCATTAAATGCCATATTTTCCATGTTGATGATCTTTGTCCATTGTTAGAATATCTCTAGAACTTGGAGGGTTTTATTTACGGTTTTGAGTGCAAAAGGTCTGATAATTGTTTCAAAGGTAGAATTTTCTCAGAAATTCAAATATCATGTTCTTACGAACACAGCGGTAGCCATTCCTTCAGAAACTGACGATAAAGATAGGTACCCCTTGTGAAAATGAGCATTTTCCAAGGCGCTTCACAAGATTTAGATACAAATCAATTGAGATGCTCGTTTTACAAATGTAAATGTATATATCTCAAAATAATTATTTTTTAAATAACCCGAGATGTCATCAAGTTATTATGAATAAGTGACAATCTGTAATTTTCTCTTTTTTCCAGATTTTCTACAAACGGAATATATAGTGGGTACTACTGCAGCCCATCCTTCTTGACCCAAATATGGTCAAGACAAATAATGCATTAATGAATGGACGTATAATCACATTTTGAATAATGTCGATATTTGGATAACTTCCCATATTTCTTGTATACCAGGATGCCTGAAAACTTTAAATCATTCATTCATTCATTCTTGTATACCATAGTCTCTATTGCTTGAAACATGCTTTATCAGGAGATGTCTGCAAATTTATCCCATGTTCTTGTAATGAACATATTATATCTACTTTACTAGGTTTATATGAGCTTTCAGATTAATAGTGTACTGTAGAAAAAGGTGAACAAGATCTCTTGCACTCAATACAACTGGAAAGTGCATGAATGAGGTGATACCATTTGATACAGATGCACTGGCCAAAGTTAAGCATGCTGATAGTGCAAGATGAAAATTATTCAAAGATTCGAAACACTTTTCAGTTAAGCTTTCTGACTAATACGATGACAAAGATGGGTATCATTCCCAATTCTATAGAAACTTCACTGCTGTTCGACAAACTATACCAGAAAATATACATGCAAATCCAAAAACATCACATAAAAACTTATAATCCAGCATTGAACATATCTAAGCATCTAGCACAGGGCTTGTAAGTGCAATGAAAGTCATTATGAAAAAACAAGCCAAAAGTGAAACCATCATAAGTGCCCAAAGTTTCCAAGATGCAGCACAGACCCTGTGTGATGGATAGCTTCTAACCGGAATTGCTGGTACTGACCTCATCTCTAAGGAAGCCCAATATTACCATTTAAATAGGAAATTATGCCTTCAATGTGCCCAGAGAAAACTGGTGACATCCAATCATGCATCTGAAAGATTACCAGCACACAAGACTGCTTTGAATCCGATGAATTAACTTTGTCAGAAAATATTGAACACTTATCCAACACTGAAGCTGACAAAACAGAGCAATAAGTCTAGGTCTAGAACAATCATATATAGTCGTACCCTCACACCAGATTCTACCATACAACTGGCCACATTTGATGAGAAAAACATCAGGGAAGCAGCATTGAATATTCATTCACTTGTATTCACTGCAAAGTCCAATAAGAAAAACCTACCAAATCCACTGACTGCTGAAGCTCTAGCAGAATATCAAATAGAAACCCTTGTACCACCTCTGGCATTCTTTTGAATCCTCTTTGCAGGGTATGGCAATCCAACAGAGCATATCGAAAGCCAGGCACGGTCTTTGGCTGAAACATTATGGAAGTATTGGATCATTTTGGGCACTGCATAGGTTACCCAACAACAGAATCACTAGAAGCTGACCTGGCAACAAGCATAACTGACAGTCAGCAAGCAACAGCAGATGAAATTCTACAGCAACCTAGGCTATGTGCCAGCTTAACGTGGGATAAATACAATGAAAATTGTGAGACTCTTTCTGGCAAAGGAACCTTTCTGGATACTATTGGTATATGTTACAAGAACATCTCTACAGAAGCAGTCACCCATCGAAAATATCAGACAGAAAATGACCTGCCAAACATGTTAAGTGCTCAAAACAATCTACCATCAACAGCAGCAAATGTGGCATCAGCTAAAACAGCTTTAAAAATCTATATCTTCATCAGTCTAAACAGCTCAAGCATAACGGCCTTTCTTGCCAAGAGAAACCACACTGGAGCTGTATAACCAGAGGCCAAGAATCAGACTAATATATTACCGTAATTAAAAGATTTCCAGGACTCCAAACCTCACCCAAGTGTAGTAGAGACACATACTGCCTATATGGATAAGTTGGAACTCAGCTTTGACCAGTAATCCTCTTCCAAAACAGAAAGTAGTATGCATAGAGAACATCAACTTGCCATCAACCAGATAGGATGTCGTTAGTCAAACGATGAAGATATCCTAGCACATGGCAAAAGAATGATGTATGTAGTTAATTGTTGTTCACTATGTTTTGGCAGCGGCAAAATCACATTACAAACACAATACCAGTCATAGAGGCACTTAGATTTAACAACCTGTGTATTACATTTGGCCTCTTTCACATCTCTTTGCCCTACTTCGGTGCTTTGTGCTACTTGATCGACAGATCTGTGGGTCCTGAAATACTGACAGAATCTGATGTAATGAACTCAGGGTCCCTCAATGTTTTTCTCTATGGTCGGCATCATAACAGGTAAATTTCTAATGATGTGACTGACTGCATGTATGTATTCATCATGAGTATAATCTACTGTACATCCTTGAGTAATACAATATGAGTACAATTTATTATACTTCCTTGAGTAATTCATCGTGAGTATAATCTACTGTATTTCCTTGAGTTTATGCCCAAGTACTGCAAGTACATTGATGTAACCCTCATGTGGAGCACTACTAGATTTTGGATGGTGTATGTCCAGTTATACTTTTGTTACATATCACACAAATGCCAACAGCTTCCCTATTTGGATGGACGTTGGCCTTGCCAGCAACAACACCAGGAGACACATTAACATCTCACAGCCAGTGGATCATATGGATCAAGCCATGATTGATTCTTTACTGGCATTGCATGCCTTCATCGGTTCACCACATCATCATTCAGGAGTAAAGGAAACATGAAAGCATTGGAGTTTAATACGAAGCATGAAAGTTTTAGGGAGGTTTTGCAAACCTTGGGGGGAAATGCAGTGGTTGCTCCTGAAAGTGTGGCTGTAATCGAAAAGAGCACTTGAGCATTGTACAGTTTGCCCAAACTTGGCAGCATCAATGATCCTCGATTTGCTCTTTTTCCACATAAGTATGCCTTAGGAAAAATTCAAGAAATTAACCCAAGCAGCAAGCCACCACGTCACAAAGTCCTGCTCAACAAAATTCACAGAACCAACTATACTGTTGCCATGTGGAAAGATGCCAAAAGTTCTCGACCATGCACAACTCGAACCAAGGAACATAGTTGGAAACTGGTCAGTAACTTGTATGTTATCGACTGGTTCGATGGAAGGTAACATCTACAAAGTGTGGTATATCTTCTGTGTGATGATACAGAGGCTGACATCAACATAGATGTGACTGGTAATCAAATTCAGTTTGACTCTAGCAATACATCTTTGATGTGGGACAGTAAACTTAGTGTCATCATGAGGTAAATGACTTGACTGTGTGACTCTTGGAGGACACTGTACTGACAATATGGCGCCATAGAAATATAGATAGTAGCATGCCAATGGACTAAGGCGTATCTAAATATTTCATTGTAATGTCATGTGTAATGATATATAGTAGTATCAGTAATCAGCCACTTGTTAGTATAATTCAAAACACAATATTTTGTTTGCATACATATTTGCCCAAAAGGGCTTTCTCATTTTCATTAGACAACTGAAAACTATTTGTTAACGCTCAAAATTATCCATTCTAAGAAAGATGGGATAAGATTTTTCAATTGTATGTACAAAAACATATCACCATATCATTTGTTGAAAACCTGAAAAAAGAGAGAAAATTACAGAATTTCACTCGTTCGCAATAACTTTAGGCGCTATTAGTGACACCAAATGAATTATAGGGCGGTATGCTTAACATATAATAATTATTTCGATGTCCTATATACATCTACATTTGGAAAATAAGAATTTAAATTGACATGTTTTAAATTGCACAAATGCTCATTTCAACAAGGGGTACCGATCTTTAACGTAAATCTCCGAAGAAACGGCTACTGCTGTTCGTAAGAATTGACTTTTTTAATTCCTGAGAATACATTACTATGGAAACTATTATCAGACCTTTTGGACTCAAAAACATAAAGTTCTATGACTATATTGCTCATCGACTTTAATCAATTTGTCCGATCAACGACACTGCCCTCTCAACGGTGATTTCTTGTCTATTTTCTTCATGTAACTCAGTGCCAATGATCTGCTATACACAAGCAGAAAGTTTTCAACCCTCTCAGGCAGCCATGTAATATCCTTACACCATCTGGTTCCACAAGCAACCCTTAAATCAATCATCGTCTCCTGTTCCGATCAAGCCTGGGCTTCATAAAGGCCTTTTCTTAAATATCAATTTATCTTTATACAGTATATACGTTTTTTAGCATTACCCCTTATCCTCTTTAGAAAAGGGCTGGGCCAGAAACTATAAACTTCCGGTTTGTAAGTTTCTTGTGTGAGTTACTAACCCAACGCCCTTTAAGCGAACCTCAGCAAATACTTGCAACCATTTATAAATGAGTGACCCTGGCTTGAACTTGGCACTATCCAATGAGAGCAATTTCACTAAGCCACCACAACAACGTAAATGGGGGTAAATTAAAAATCGAAGTCAATGGAACAAACTACTAATGAGCATTAGGCCTACAGTATATGCAAGGCAATGGTACGGTCAATGTTGTGGTAGTTTTCTGCACACTCCATAAATAATTATTTAGAAATATGAACGGCAGTGAAAATCGAGATTTTTTTTTTCTGGAACCATCCCCAATTAAAGGAAACGACTTAATACAGATATGAATAATCAGTGGTAAAGACCTTGCCTCTTATAAGCAACAGCTGTAGTTAGATATAAACTTGTTGCCTACCAATCAACATATTAGAGCCTTGAGTGAGCAAGTGTCATCAAGGGTCCAGAAGAATCTAGTTCTAGAGAACTTCTAAGAAATATAAGGCTGTATCCCGTAGCGCCACTTCATCTTGAAAAGATAAAATTACTTTTATGTAATAAGTGGCTGAATTCAAAAGGATTCTTTACAAGGACTCAAGTACGTTTCGTAAAATAAATTATTCATAAAGGTAAACATGTCAATCAGATTAGCGTATATGAAAGAACAAATGAATAATAAAAGAGATGACTGAAGAATCGCAATGCAGTTGGTATCTTACGTGAGCAAACTTAACATGCCGTCGCCAAACGATATATGATTAGTTTTTAAGTTTTAAAAAGAAACGAACGAGAGAGAGAGAGAGAGAGAGAGAGAGAGAGAGAGAGAGAGAATGTCTTTTGAATGAATTCATCCTGGTACAATATAGATTACCTCGATGGGGCTATCCGGTTTTTTATGATATACAAGTGGTATGACAGTAAGTAACGTCAGTTTTCTCTCTATGCACTCTATCTGCGACCCGCAACGGTCAACTAACATCTAGGTAAACAATGTACAGTTTTGGTAAACACTGGCAAACTTAATCTTAGAAACGCGGCCATTTATTCCCCTTTGTCAAGTACCGGATTCGAACGCATTTAGCATTTCCAGATAAATGCAGCACCTAAGGTGTAACAAGAGAGAGAGAGAGAGAGAGAGAGAGAGAGAGAGAGAGAGAGAGAGAGAGAGAGATCTTTACATTTTACGGATTAGATATTTAAATCGATGAAAAGAGTAGCTCACAGATAAAGGAGTAATAATGGTCACAAACACACACACACACACACACACACATATATATATATATATATATATATATATATATATATATATATATATATATATATATATATATATATATATATATATATATAGTATATTCGATATAAGGGTATAAGTGCATATGTATCTTTAAAGCAAAGCGCTGCCTTCCTACATTCACACGCAGTCTTCCCATCAAGCAGAACCGAATTAATACTTGAAAACAAATTTTTCATTGGCGGCATCAACCAGAGCGATTCAAAGCTGATTTCAGCTAAAGAGCCGTTGCAAAGGACGTAGCAAATTCGAGTAACACTTAAATTTTGAGAATTAATTAAAAACGTTATTAATTTTCGCTTTCAAGTTCATCAATGGAATTAAACGAATTAATTACTTTTGAGATGTCTATTACAGGGTGCCTCGATCAAAGGGGCACAAGAAGGAAGAAGGACGATCAGAGAGAGGGGAGATATTCAGAGGCTCTATCATCTTTTCCCCTCGGTTATGACGTCATCAGCACTCGGATCCAGGAATGTCTGGGGGTCTCGGGACTTCAAGAAACCGAGACTCTTACAGACTTTCCTATAATGAGAGCTTTCACTAGTCTTAATTTCTTCTTCTTATAATGATATGATTGTAATAAATAATGTATACACGTGTTATAGAACCAGTTAAAAGACTTGAATTTACTAAAATACAATTTCACAATAGAATAAAAATAAAGTCAGACAATTCTGACTGGAATAAGTCCCAAGTTTATGGGAAATCCCCAATTCAAGATATTTTCCGGAATTATTAATTGCGTTATATTTCTATACCAAGATGCTAAAATTTTCGAATACTAGTATAGTATAAGAAACCAGAGCCAACTTTAATACTCATATTTCTACCAAGATCCATGAAGACAAAATGCTATGTTTATTACGATATTATATTTCCCATACACGCAAAACTAAAAAGAAAAATCTAATAACCTACAACTTCATTAAAGGATAATAGGAAATGTACAGTTGGACACAGGAATTCTTAGTACACCTCGCTCTGAGAAAGAGGATCCAGCCACACCTTTACTGCGCAGCGAGTTCCTGTTGTACCAACCGTGTGTCACACAATTGTACATAATTCCTTTTGCATATATTATGCTTGTATCTTCGCTCTTCCCTCGCACTAAACGAACATGAAAATTCATGTCTGCTGTTTCCTCTGTAACATTGTCTGTCTTGTTAACTTGTTATGTCCTGTTGCCTTGAGGTTTTGTATATAAAGAAGAGTGTTCTATAACAATATAACTCAGATGATTGCATCCTGCCTTTGAGTTCACAACCCTCTCTCGGCCCGTCACATTGGTGACCCCGGAAGTCGACTCGCTCCCACTGCCTTCAACCCCCACCTCCCTCGCCCCTCCATCGTTGGTACTATGACAGAGACGGACTCTACTACAGCAGTTGGCGCTGCGGCCGCCCCATTGAAACTTTCACCGTTCGCCAGCGGAGAAGCGTTTGCTTGGTTTCAACGTGCAGAAGTCCACTTTCGTATCAGGGGCGTGACTCGCTCAACCACCAAAGCGGATTATGTTCTCGCGGCGATACCCGAGGACACCTTCCCAGAAATATCCGACTGGCTTTGTGAACAAGGAGACACCCCAATAGCGTATGACGCCCTCAAAACATACCTTCTGCAGCAGTACTCGCCGTCGGCAGCCGCCCGTATAGCAAAGCTTTTTCAGCTCTCGCAACAACCGTTGGGGGACCAAAGGGCTTCGCTTGCCCTCAGGGAAATGACCAGTATCGCTCGCCTTCAACCTGCCGCAGACGGTTCTCCTCGTGAGGTGAACCTACTTCATGCCCTTTGGATACGCCGTTTACCCGAACCTGTACGCGCTGCCATACCCGATGTCGATAGTTTACCCATAAAGGACTTGATGACCAAAGCCGACGCCCTTATGGACAGCCACTTCAAGACCTCCATCAACGCCTCCACCCCTGACAACGAGGATGCCTATTCAACGTCAACCGAAGCTGACATGAATGCCGTAGGACATACACGCCTACCCCGTGACGCGCCGAAGCGGCGACAAAGCCCCCCACCACCCACCAATCTCTCGCGCCCCAACGAACGACTTCTACAGCCACTTACTACCTCCCATCCGCCGCAGTTTTGCTACTACCACTTCAGATTCGGGGCAACCGCGAAGAAATGTGCCAAGGATTGTCAGTGGCCAAAAAACGTGTAAGTAGGCCATCGCTTGTGGCGGTGGCCTCCCATGTTTCTAATCTTTTCTTTTTACAAGATGCAGGAACGGGCATGCGATTTTTGGTAGACACGGGTGCTTGTCGTTCTCTTTTGCCAAGGAAACTCTTCAAGGCACAACGTAGTCTGTCTACATCTGCCGACGTCCGCTTGGTAGCTGCCAAGGGATCTGCGATACCCACCTACGGTTACGAGAACCTCACATTATCGTTCAGAAACGGTAAATTCAATTGGAAGTTTCTCGTTGCTGACGTCACAATGCTAATCCTCGGTGCGGATTTCCTCTCTCATTTCCACCTTCTGGTCGATGTCGCTCACCGACGATTGGTCAACGCAGACTCGTACTTGTCGACACCTCTTCAACCCGCCCCCTCTAACCTCGCTCTCCACATCAGCGCACCCACAGATGCCTACGCCCACCTCCTCACGTCGTACCCGGAAGTTTTCCGTCCAGAACTTCGCCAAACGCCCACGGTTCCTGCCAAGCACGGTATTTATCACCATATCAAGACGACGGGACCCCCAGTCTTCGCAAAATTCAGACGTCTGGCACCGGAACGATTGGCAGCCGCCAAACAGACATTCGCCGAAATGGAGAAAATGAGCCTTTGCCAAAAGGCCTCCAGCCTATGGTCGTCACCCTTACACATCTTTCTGAAGAAAGACGGCTCCCTCCGTCCATGCGGGGATTACAGGCGCCTGAACATGCAAACAGAACCGGATCACTACCCCCTCCCAAACATTGCCGATGTGACCTCCTACCTGCACAAAGCGAAGGTTTTCTCTACGCTCGACCTCCTGAAGGGGTATTATCAGGTGCCTATGAACCCAGAAGACATCCCCAAGACCGCCATCACCACTCCGTTTGGCACATACACCTTCAATTACTCCTGTTTTGGCCTTCGTAATGCTGGGGCAACGTTTCAACGTCTCATGGATGGCATCTTAGAGGACCTCCCTTTCTGTGTATGTTATGTGGACGACATACTTGTGTTCTCCTCCTCAAAAGAGGAACACCTCCGTCACCTGCGCATCGTGCTCGACCGCCTGCAACAAAACGGCCTTGTAGTCCGGTACGACAAGTGTACCTTTGGCGCCAACGAAGTGTCGTTCTTAGGGCACCGTATCACTCCTGAAGGAGTCCATCCCCTCCCTGAGAAGGTAGCAACCATTCAGAATTTCCCCGCTCCCTCGACCGTCAAAGCTCTGCAGGAATTCTTGGGCATGATCAACTATTATCACCGTTTTCTGCCAGCCATTGCCGCCACTCTTGCTCCCCTCTACGCCTCCCTCAAGGGCAAGCCAAAGGACCTGGAGTGGGGTCCCCTTCAAGAAGTAGCCTTCTGCAATGCAAAGAAGGCCCTATCAACTGCTGCGGCTCTCACTTTTCCTATCCCACACGCCCCTCTCCTTCTCTCCACCGATGCCAGCGACGTTGCTATTGGTGCAGTACTCGAGCAGGTGGTCCAAGGCAGAATCGGGTTATTCTACCTTCGATCGAGAATTGCTGGCGGTGCACTTGGCTGTCCGTCACTTTCGCCATTTCTTAGAAGGTACGCCCTTCGTCATTCGCATAGACCACATGCCTCTGGTGCACGCCTTCACTCGACAGTCTGACGCCTGGTCCGCCCGTCAACGCCGACATCTCTCCGCTGTGGCTGAATACAATTGCACCCTCCAATACGTCCTTGGGAAAATGAATCCCGTTGCCGATGCCCTGTCAAGAAACACGTTGGCTGCCGTTCAACTGGGATTGGATTACAACGCCCTGGCTGAAGCCCAACGACAGGATCCAGAGTATCAAGCTTGTAGGACATCCTGCACGTCCCTCCGTTGGGAAGATTTTCCCCTCGAAGACTCCAACACCACCCTCCTCTGTGACGTCAGTACTGGTAGACCGCGACCTTGGATTCCTGCTCCCATGCGCCGACAGGTGTTTGATTTCATTCACGGCCTTTCACATCCCTCGTGCCGTTCTAATGCACAGCTGCTGAAGGCAAAGTTCATTTGGCACGGCATTTCTAAGGATGCTAAGGATTGGGTCCGCGCCTGTACTTCTTGCCAAACTTCCAAAGTACATCGACACACGGATTCAGGAGTGGGCACCTTTCCTCAACCTCAGCGTCGTTTCGCACACATTCACGTCGACGTTGTAGGCCCCCTACCCACATCACAAGGACATCGTTACCTGTTTACCGTCGTCGACCGCTCCACTCGTTGCCCTGAAGCCATTCCCATGGAAACTGCAACGTCCGCCTCATGTACATCTGCCTTACTCTCTGGATGGATTTCAAGATTCGGTATCCCTGAGCATATTACTTCTGACAGGGGAACCACTTTCACCTCTCAATTGTGGACGTCATTAGCGAATCTCCTGGGCATCACCCTACATCAGACAACGGCCTACAACCCCGCTGCCAATGGAATGGTTGAACGTTTTCATCGCACCCTCAAAGCAGCTTTGATGTCCCGCTGCAAGGATTGCAACTGGTTTACTCAGCTTCCCTGGGTCCTCCTGGGACTAAGGACCACTCCTAAAGACGCCCTCGACGTCTCGGCAGCTGAAATGGTGTATGGCGACCCGTTGGTCGTCCCTGCCGAATTTTTTCCTTCTACAACCTCCTCCGACGATCTCCAGCACATACGTCACGTCGTGAGAAAATTTACTCCGTGCCGCCAGACTTACAAGCCCCCAGCGAAGCATCACATACCAACGGACTTGCACTCTGCAACGCACGTCTTCCTGTGCAACGACACTAGCAAGCCACCACTAACGCCCCCATACACGGGCCCTTTCCTTGTGATCCGATGCAGTCCGAAAGCATTCCTACTAAACATTCGGGGCAAAGAAGACTGGGTCTCCATTGATCGTCTAAAACTTGCTTATCTTCTACCAGATGACCCGCCTACAGTTCGCCTCTCTAGATCAGGGCGCCCTATTTAACATATACAGTATGTCATTTTCAGGGGGGGAGCCATGTACCAACCGTGTGTCACACAATTGTACATAATTCCTTTTGCATATATTATGCTTGTATCTTCGCTCTTCCCTCGCACTAAACGAACATGAAAATTCATGTCTTCTGTTTCCTCTGTAACATTGTCTGTCTTGTTAACTTGTTATGTCCTGTTGCCTTGAGGTTTTGTATATAAAGTAGAGTGTTCTATAACAATATAACTCAGTTGATTGCATCCTGCCTTGAGTTCACAACCCTCTCTCGGCCCGTCACACTGTGCTTAGCCAATCCCAGGTCCTTTGCCAGCTCTCTCTCTACACTAGGTTTCTGGTTACAAACAGTTAAGTAAGGGTGTGGCTGAGTATATTTCTTTGGAGCAAGGCGTACCTGGTTTAAAGATCACTCATGAATGGCAGCGGTAAGGGACAGTGACATTGCCCTAGCAAGCAGGGTAGTGCCCTATAGACTGACCACATATACATTTGATCAGCGCCCAGCCCGTCTCCACCGAACCTAGGACCAAGGAGGGCCAGGCAATGGTTGCTGATGACTCAGCAGATAGACTTATAGGCACCCTAAGAGCCCCCATCCTTAGCTCACAAGGATGGTGAGGCCGCAACGACCAAAGGAACGTCCGAGATGAGCGGGACTCTAACCCCAGTCTGGCGATCACCAGGCAAGGACGTTACCAACAGGCCACCATAAACCCTGTTTCAAACTGTACATATTAAGAGTAAATATAATATAAAGCATAATATTCCATAGACATTTCTGAGTTATATTCAGATCTTGTGTACGTGAAAGGGGTTCATGATTGAAAGTTACATAACGTTAGTGACAAAACAATCACAAACAACCACATGTTACAAACACCAATAGACTTTCATGGTGGATATTGGATGATGCAGATTTTAAATTCAATCATGATCTTAACCGGAATATGTAAAGCAGAGTGAGAATCAACTTTGTTTCCATTCCGAGACATTAGTTTGAATCCAGACTCGAGTAAAAGCTAGGGTATTTCGATTTAAAAAAAAAAAAATATATTTGTCGCTTAATATTTGGAAGTATGAAAGTCACGCATGATAGTGACAGAGCTATCAAAATTATGTACTGTAGATGTTTATACAGTATACACAAAATAGTTATCTATCTATCTATCTATCTATATATATATATATATATATATATGTACAGTATATATATATATATATATATATAGATATATATATATATATATATATGTATATATACTGTACATATATATATATATATATAGGGAGTACACGCACACACATACATGCTCACAAATATACATACACACACACACACACATATATATATATATATATATGTGTGTGTGTATGTGTATGTGTGTGTATACACACACTATCATAGAAGCGATTCATGTGCAACTTACACAACGAAAAGAATTGAAGTTTATGAATGTAACATCCAACATATAGAAAATATAATGGACAAAATTAATAATGAAATAGTTGGATGAAAGATAATAAAATCTACTATGTTGTACACACAAAGTCTGCAGGGATCCAGTAAGTCGAGAGATTTGTGCACATAGAGAGCATATCGAACAATTTCAAAGAGAATACTAAAAATATTCCTAACGAGTACAGCAGTTGTTAGCTTTATATAAAATGAAATGCTACAGTTTTCGCACCAACGAGCAGTTAAATCTCCATATTTTTCATGGGTTTTTATAAGAATTACTAGTGTACCCGAGCCGTCAAAAGGGACGTCTAAATAATTAGATAGATATGCAACCGCACACGCAGATTCAACTCTTCCAAACCCCCTCCCACTTTCTTGACTACAATCCGGCTGTTTCGGCAGTTCTGTGGGAGAGACGAAGAAGTCATACATCCGGCAATGCCACTGAGCGTGACAGGACAGATATATATATATATATATATATATGTGTGTGTGTATATATATATATATATATATATGTATATATATATATATATATATATCCTTATATACACACATGTATATAGATAAATAAATACATATAGAAAATGTAAGAGAGAGAGAGAGAGAGAGAGAGAGAGAGAGAGAGACGTTGCTCTTTATTATATAGGGGAGAATAGGAATAAACGATCTCTGGGCTTCGTAAAATGTTATTCTATCTATATGGCAGGCGGGTTTTCGTAGCCTCTATGTGGAGGGGATAATCCGGGTTTAAAACTGAATTTTTCTCAAGACTTTAAAAAACTTCATCATATACCAACGATTTGTAGACAAGGCGCTTTGAAAGATCGGAGGATTTGTACACTGCTATGCGAAACCAATATGAATTTATTCACATCGCATCATAAAAGTGTCAAAATTGTATCAGATATACTCCAACTATTATATCTATTGAAAATTATAATCTAATAATATTCATATGGAGAAAACTCAGACTAATTACTTACAAAACAAGCTGCCCCGAAATAGAAAGTGTCAGTATGAAAAAGAAAACAAGAATAAATACTTAAATCAATAAACAATAGTGTACGCAACACGTCAAAAATGGCAGCTATATATTTAGCATAAATATCAACTCACAGGCACATACGTAGATTCAACCCTTCCTACCCCCTCTCCCTTTTCTAACTACCATACGGCAATTTGGGCAATTTTTAGGAGAGCGTCGGTTCCAAGTAGTTACTGCTCAGCGTAACAGGAAATATATACACACAGATATATATATATATATATATATATGTGTGTGTGTGTGTACATATGCATATATATACATACATATATATATATATATATATATACATATAGTGTATATATATAGCACTTGCTCTTTATCATATAGGGAAGATGGTTGTGCAAAAATAAATAAGCAATGTGATGGTGCAATGTCCTCTACAGCCGTAACACGGCGTAAGCCACATCAATAATAATATTGCTAGATGGAATGGCTATTCCATAATTGTCTGCAAAAGTATTGTAAGGTTTCAAACACAATACAACGAGTATCACGCCCTAGTACTTAATGTGAAATGTAGTCCTACATACAAGATTTAATTCCCATAATTATCTTTCTTTATCAAAATGGAACCCACCACTAGCCAATTATTTTCCAGAAAAGGCCATCACGACTTGTAATTTTTTATAGATTCCAGGCAGTGATGATATCTAGGCAATAGCAGGAATATAAAGATCCCGGAAGGCTGTTGAAATTTAAAAACGAAAGCAAAATGTCAATTATTTATTCTAAAACGCTCAATTATATAAAACAGCATCAGTCCTTATAAATATCAAGAAGAAAAACGATGCAAAATATCAAGTGTGTGTATCAAACTGTTTACATCACGAAAATTACTTAGTTAAACAACACACAACATGTGAACAAACTATAATGTAAAGAAGGATAGTCAAAATCGCTTCAAAAACACTGTAATCTGTATCACCACCAACCCCATTTTGACAAGGTTTGGAAACTTATGAAAATCTATTTTTGAGTAATCAAGAAATCGAGTCGAGAGTTCCGATCCCTGCAATTCACTGGGATTAATAAAGTCAAAAGAAGAAGTTTCGATCCCTTTTTTTATGAAGACCACATGTCAAGCATGCAAATTTCTTGACTGCTTTCCTAGTTTAAAATCTAAGTTTAAAGGTAAATATTCTTATGGTCTTCATATACAGTAGTTTCAAAAGTCACCCATGAATGGCAGAGGCAAGGGACAGGGCAATGTCCTAGAGACCGACCATATAAACACATGATCAGGGATTAAGTTCCATCTTCACAAAGTTTGGACCAGGGAGGGCCAGGCAATGGCCGCTGATGACTCCAAAAACCCCATCCTCAGCTCACAAGGAGTGAAGTTGCAGATACTACTAGAAAACTATCGAGCTTGGACGGGGCTCGAACTTTCGTCTAAAAGATTACAAGATAGGAACGTTTCCAATATGCTAAAATAGCAGTCATCACAATTATTATCTCAACTCTTTTCTAATCTGAATTATTTGACTTGTTTTATGTTCCATTCCCTTTTACGTACGCAAATGCCCTATATATATATATATATATATATACTGTATATATATATGTATATATATATATATATATATATATCAGATAAGCCATATATACTAATACAATAAAGTCAATGGCATACAAGTATCCTGGACCAGGGTTCGAAACCCGGCCGGTCAGATACTATAGTCTCTGAGTGATTTTGCCTGGGGCTCTGATCCCAAGGTCGGTAAGAGAATCCAAACTTTAACGCATTAATAAATATGGCTTATTTGAAATATGAAAAACACATTTAATTGTGCAAAATTTATCATATATATATATATATATATATACAGTATATGTATATGCATATATATATATATATATATACAGTATATGTATATGCATATATATATATATATATATATAGTATATATATAATATGATTTTTGCACATTTATACGTATTTTTTATTATATATTCATATATATGACACATAGGTAGTAGGTTAGCCAGGGCAACAGCCACCCCGTTGAGATACTACCGCTAGAGAATTATGGGGTCTTTTGACTGGCCAGACAGTACTACATTGGAACCTTCTCTCTGGTTATGGTTCTGTCCCTTTGCCTACAAATACAGCGAATGGCCTATTCTTTACATATTCTTCTCTGTCCTCATACACCTGACAACACTGAGATTACCAAACAATTCTTCTTCACCCAAGGGGTTAACTACTGCACTGTAATTGTTCAGTGGCTACTTTCCTCTTGGTAAGGGTAGAAGAGACTCTTTAGCTAAGGTAAGCAGCTCTTCTAGGAGAAGGACACTCCAAAATTAAACCATTGTTCTCTAGTCTTGGGTAATGCCATAGCCACTGTACCATGGTCTTCCAGTGTCTTTGGTTAGAGTTCTCTTGCTTGAGGGTACACTCAGGCACACTGTTCTATCTAGAGTTCTTCTCCTTGTTTTGTTAAAGTTTTTATAGTTTATATAGGAAATATTTATTTTAATGTTGTTACTATTCTTAAAATATTCTATTTTTCCTTGATTCCCTTCCTCACTGGGCTACTTTCCCTGTTGGGACCCCTGGGCTTATAGCATCCTGCCTTTCCAACCAGGGTTGTAGCTTAGCATTTAATAATAATAATAATAATAATAATAATAATAATAATTAAAATAATAATAATAATAATAATAATAATAATAATAATAATAATAATACCGGCTAGATAGAATGTCACTGGAATCTCAGTTTTTGGGGGGCATTGGTTCGATCCCCTTGCAGGGCCCAAGAAACTGATTCCAGTGATATACCATCTAGCTTGTGGCTAGATGGTATGTCACTGGAACCTCAATTTCTTGGGCCCAGGTTCGATTCCCTGGCCGAGCAAAAGCTATAACCATCGAAGTTGATTCCCCCTTGGATCTCTGAAAATCATGATATTAAGAGGTATATATGTATATATCTATACACACACATATGTATATACTGTATATATATATATATATATATATACATACATATATATATACATATATATATGTATATATATATATGAATATATATACATACATATATATATATATATATATATATATATATATATACACAGAGAGAGAGAGAGAGAGAGAGAGAGAGAGAGAGAGAGACATCCAACATTTTCAATGTTTCACAAAGAACAATGGAGGATGGCAATAATTGCCCGGCTTATCCTTAATCCACCCCTTAGGAAATTCAGCAGGAAGGATAATCTGCCAGAGACGCACCTGGGACATCTTAATGAATCCTCAACTTCGACACACTTTCTAGCAAGGGTTCCTTTTTAGTTCTCAGTTCCTCCCCCTCTGTTTTGACTCGACGACAGCCACCCCCCTTGTCCTCACATTATTGTTTTGGGTGGTCATGATGAAATTTAAGATAAACGTCCGTGATGCAAAATATATACTCGAATAGACACTAACAAACATCTCCTTTATATAATAATGAGCAAGTGTCTGGCTATATACACAAATATACATCTATACTGTATGTATGTATGTATGTATATACATATATATATATATATATATATATAGCGTTCGATCCCAAGTATGAGGTAGAAATTTATTTCTATTTGAACACGATGTTGTGTTGATATTTATCCATATATATATATATATATATATATATGTATATATATATATATATATATACAGTATATTATCATCATCTACGCCTATTGAGACAAAGGGCCTCGATTAGATTTAGCCAGTCGTCTCTATCTTGAATTCAAATCTTCATCATTCATCATCTCCTACTTCATGCTTCATAGTTCTCAGCCATATAGGCCTGGGTCTTCCAACTCTTCTAGTGCTTTGTGGACTCCAGTTAAATATTTAGTGAGAAGAGCATGCCCAAACAATCTCTATCTACCCCTCACCATAATCTCATCCACATATGGCACTCGAGTAGTTTCTTTCCTATTTCTGTTCTGCCATTTAACTCTCAATGTTCTTCCTAAGTCTTTTTTTCTCACATATACTAAATCTGTTGTAGATTATTTCATTGTCATACCATGACTCACATTCATACAGTAACACCGATCTCCCTAAATTGATATATAGCCTGATTTTTAGGTTTAATTTTAGGCGATTTGATTTCCAAATTTTACTTAACCTATCCATTGTCTGATATGTTTTTTTCAATCATTCATTTAACTCCAATTCTAAAGACTCTGTATTAGATATACTTTCTGAGTACTTCAATTATTCTATCTCATTATTCCTTTCTTCTTCCAATGATATTTCATCTTCCATTGCATATTCCGTTCTCATCATCTGTCTTTCTTCTATTTATCTTGAGCTCAACCTTGTGTGATATTTCATGCATTCTGGTAAGCAAGCATTGAAAATTGTGTGGTGTTCTGCTAATAAGAACAGCGTTATCAACATACTTTAGGTCGGCTAATTTCCTATTAACAATCCAGTTCAATCCTTCTTCACCATCTCCAACTGTTCTATGCATTACAAAATCCACGAGGAGGATAAACAATATAGGTGACAATACATTCCCTTGGAGTACTTCATTGTTCACTAGAAATTCATCTGATAGGACTCCACTAATATTAACTTTGGACTTGCTATGCCCATGAATGAACTTGATCAAATTTAAATATCTAATAGGAACTTCATAATGCAGGACTCTCCACAAAGTTGGCCAGTGCACACTATCAATGCCTTTTTCATAGTCCACAAATGACATCAAAAGTTGATTTCTATATTCTGCACATTGTTGTACCAAATGTCTTAAAATGAAAATTTAGTCAGTACAACTTCTACCATTTCGAAATCCTGCTGGCTCATCTCTCAGCTTTTCATCAATCTTTCTCTGTAGTCTCTTCAGACTATATATTTTCAAGAGAACTGACGTAAGTGTGACGCCTCTGTAATTATTGCAATCAGTCAGATCTCCTTTTTTTTTGGCATTTTCACAAAACTCCTAGACCTTATTCATCAGACTTTGATTCTTCGTGCCACATTCTACAAAATAATCTTGAAAGTATTCTGGGATCCATTCCATTTTCAGCCAATATCATCTCAGCAGTTATTCCATCGTATCCAGGGGCTTTCTATCTCTTGAGTTTTTTAATAATAGTTTATACTTCAAACACATTGAATTTATTCATGGGCACATCAAGGTCTTCCTCAGCTTCAGGTATATCATTCACATTATTGATTTCATATTTCCTATTCAGGACCTCACTAAAGCGTTCCATCCAACGTTGCCTTTCTTCACCTTCAGTTGTTATGACAGGTCAATCTCTTTTTGATGGTTATATGATTCTTCTTTTTTGTTTACGTAGAAATTTCATTAATAATTCTTTGAGCAAACCTCACACCATAACCACTCCCTGAATTCATAGCTTTGTCAGCCTCAAGTGCTTTCCTGTCTAAATACTCTTCCCAGTCCTTATTGGCTTTTCTTTTGATATCACTATCAATACTGGAATACTTAGCATACTCTACCTGTAATTTTCATTATTTCCTCGAAAACGTTCAACAATCAATTTCTGTTTTTGTCTCCATTTTGTAGTATCTCAAGTTTCATTTGATATCCGTGGCTTTCTCCTAGTAATCGAATGTCTCAAAACTTTACTATCAACTGACTAATATAAGTTCTCACTATCACACCATTCTTCATCAATTGTCTACTCTTCGTCTCTCAAATCTCTAAGACTGCAACTAGATTCCTACATTCAAATATAAATGTTTTTCTCTGTTTATCTTCTAGAAGCTTACTTGTATCAAACCTACGTATTCTATCTACATTTTTTATTGGGTGCAATGAGTAGCTGGTGATCATTACCAATATCGAAACCTCTATAGCTTCTTACATTTCTCAGAGTCCTTCTTCTCTTTTTATTAATGGCCATGTGATCTATTTGATTTTTTTTATTGCCACATGTTGAAGTCCATGTAATTTTTTGGATGCTCTTGTGCAGGAAAAGAGTACCTCCAATGACAAGATTGTTTGTTGAACAGAAACTTATAAAATGTGCTCCATTTTCATTTGCAACTCCGCCAAGATCCTCAACACCCATCACATTTTCTATACCTTCATTATTCCTTCCAACTTTAGCACTGAAGTCACCTATCACAATTTTCATATCTCTCTCTGGGATCTCATCTAACACACTCTGCAGTTCCTCATAGTATTAACTTTTCCTTTCTTCAGGGGAATTACTTGTTGGTGCATAGCAAACTATTATATTCACATTGCACTGCTTGCATTTAAACTTTGCAAGTAAAAATCTACTATTTACAGCTCTCCACTCAGTTAAAAGCTTTTTCTGCTCTTGGTGTCATCACCATTTTTAACCCTTCTCTTCCAACTATATTTGTTCTTCCTGAATAGACACACACACACACACACACACACACACACATATATATATATATATATATATTTATATATATACATATATATATATATACATATACATATATATATATTTCCTTGGTCTAAAGTTTCTTCACCAATCCCTTTACAACATGTTTCATTTAAGGCCATGATATCCAAACTATATTTCATAAACGCAATATACAGTGTGGATGTGTGTATATATATATATATATATATATAATATATATACATATATATATTCATACATAAATATATATTTTACGGGACACGCTCAGCTCTCCCTGTCCCTCGGATAAGAGGGAGACGAAGTAGTCACATCCTGGTGAGAAGGGATGCGTGTGCGTACATATCTGTCTAAATATCTATCTGTCTTTTTGACAAGTAATATATACTATTGATATATATATATATATATATATATATAACGTCACTAAACAGCAAGTGTACAATGCGTAAGTTTACCTACCTTATAAACAATGAAAAGCTGAGAGATAAACATATATATATTCATACATAAATATATATCTTACGGGACACGCTCAGCTCTCCCTGTCCCTCGGATAAGAGGGAGACGAAGTAGTCACATCCTGGTGAGAAGGGATGCGTGTGCGTACATATCTGTCTAAATATCTATCTGTCTTTTTGACAAGTAATATATACTATTGATATATATATATATATATATATATATAACGTCACTAAACAGCAAGTGTACAATGCGTAAGTTTACCTACCTTATAAACAATGAAAAGCTGAGAGATAAACAAGCAAGCCTTCGAAAACGTAGAAGTTGCACTGAATAAATTTTTATTTTAAGAAATGTTGTTCAGCAATGCGCAGAATATAGAAATCAACTTTTGATGACATTTGTGGACTATGAAAAAGCATTTGATATTGTGTATCAGCCAATTTTGTGGAGACCCCTGCGTTATTATGGAGTTCCTCTTAAATATGTAAATTTGATTAAGTCTATTCATAGGCATAGATAGAGTAAAGTTGATGTTAGTGGAGTCCTATCAAATGAATATCCAGTGAAAAGTGGAGTACTCCGAGGGAATGTGTTGTCACCTATGTTTTTTATCCTCCTAATGGATCTTATAATGCATGGAACAGTTGTGGATGGCGGAGAAGGATTGGATTATATTGGTAATAGGAAATTAGCTGTCCTAAAGTTTGCCTGATGATTCTGTCCTTATTAGCAGAAAACCACAGGATATGCAATGCCTACTTACATAAATGCATGAAATATCACATGAGGTTGGGCTCAAGATAAAAAGAAGAAAGACAGAGATGATGAGAACGGAATATGCAATGGAAGATGAAATAACATTGGAAGGAGAAAGTATTAATGAGGTAGAATCATTTACATATTTAGGAACTATGATCTCAAATACAGGGTCTTTAGAATTGGAATTTAATGAAAAATAGAAAAAAGCAAATCAGACTGGCAAAGTTATGTAAAATTTGGAAATCAAATCGCCTGAAACTACATATAAAAATCAGGATATATATCAGTTTAGTGAGATCGGAGTTACTTTATGGCCATGAGTCGGGCTATGACAATCAAACAATATCCAACAGATTTTGTATATTTGAGAACAAACCCCTCTGAAGAATTTTGGGAGTGAAATTCCAGGAAAGGATTAGAAATGAAACTATAAGAGTAATTAGTCGAGTGCCATATGTGGATGACATCATGGTGAGGAGTTGATGGAGATGGTTTGGACATGTTCTTCACACTCCCCATGAGATATTAGTTCACAAAACTTTCAACTTGGCTCCACAAGACACTAGAAGAGTTGTAAGACCCAGGAATACATGGCTGAGGACTATGAAGCGTGAAGTTGTAGATGATGAATGGAGAAGTATTGATTTAAAAGCTCAAGACAGGGACGACTGGCTAAATCTATCCGAGGCCATTTGCGTCAATAGGCGTAGGAGGAGATGGTGATGATGATGATGATGATACAAAATGTTAATTCTCTTCAAGAATTAACATTTTAACGCAATGGTTTAAAAATATCGAATTACAAATTATGAAGCGTCTGTTTTTTAAATAAAGTATAAGAATCCAGTTTTGTTCATGACTCGGTTAATGAATACGGAGTATTAAAGAAGAAAAAAAGAAAAGGAAAAAAAAAAACACAGTAGCATGACAGAAGAGAAAATCAGATTCAAGCAAGATGTAAAAGTGATAGTATTAAAAACAAGCATCAACTCTGAAAAAAGGAAATTTCACTGAAGGGAAGCAAAGGAAGATGGGAAGGTTAATGAAGATGAAAATCAGTATGACATGTTCAGTCAGAAGTCTTAATTCAAAAGACGAAGTATTATGAACGTTGTTATTGGAAATAGAAGATAAAAAGATGTTTCCAATGATGAAAAAGATAATGGGTTTTGATGTAGATTGGAAATTGCTTCTGAAAGTGACTGGCGGGGTTGCATTGGACAGCAATTAAAAGGTGAATGAATGAAAAGATTTCACGAGTTAATAGATTACAAGTGGAAATCTTCATTCATGTTTTACGGTGAAAGTAAGATTGCACAGTTGACCAAAGTGTGTGTGGTATACTAGAACGAGGAAAAAGTTATAAAGGTAGGGATGAAAAGGTTACAGAGGTAAATTCAAGTACTTTAGCTGTCTAATTCTACTTAGTATATCATGCAATTAGTATTTTACGGCTTTGATTAAAAACAATAAAGCTTACAGAAAGCTGACAGAGAAAGTTTAGGCAGGAGAGAACACGCATTGTTCAATTACAGGGTGACACAAAAAAAAGGTCATCACCTAAACTTGAATAACTTTTGAAATAAATAATCAATTCCTTTTATTTTTCAGATTTATCAAGAAAAATTAATGTTCTAAGAGTCTACCAAATTCGACCCTCGAGATGCCATGGACTACTGAGGAAAAGGCATTTATAATTGAGGTATATTTTCTGTTGAAGTCTATCCACGCAGCTCAATTGCAATTCAAAGAACGGTTCAGATGTCAAGAATTTCCTGTCCACTCAATGATCTACAGATGGGTCAACAAGTTCAGAGCCCATGGGATTGTGCATAACCTCAATTGTACAGACACTAACAGAAAATCACACTCAGGACGACCGAAATCATCAAGGACACCACACAACATTGCTGCAGTCAGAGACTCTGTTGTCCGCAGCCCAAGCAAGTCTGTGCAACGGTGAAGTCAGGAGCTTGGAATCAATCGGGAGTCTGTGCGAAGAATTTTGAATGCAGATCTCCCCCTTGTATCCTTACAGGATACAGATTAAACACAATCTTACACCTGACAACATGAGGAAGCGAGTGATCATGTGCCAGTGGTTTTGCGACAAGATTGACACTGTGCCAGACTTCCTTGACAATGTCTGGGTTTCAGACGAGGCACATTTTCTGTTGTCAGGTCACGTGAACTTGAAGAACAATATCTTCTGAGGTAGCACACCCCCTGAGCACTGTCTGCAAAGGCCATTACACTCGGTGAAGTGCACTGCCTGGGTCGCCATCTGCAAACATGGCATCATTGGACCATTCCGGTTCGAGGACGACAACGAGCGGTCTGTGACAATCAACACCAAGTGATATGTCCAGGTGCTTGGCAAGTTCTGGACAGCACTTGGTCGACGGAGAGGAGTCGTCAGGGTCCTTCAGTGGTTCCAGCAGGATAGTGCCACCTCCCACATTTCAAACGAATCATTGGCATGGCTACAGCAGCGTTTCCCTGACCAACTGATCAGCCGCAGGTGTGACCCGGAGTGGTCGCCGCATTCACCGGACCTGAACCCCCCAGATTTTTATCTCTGGGGATACCTTAAGGACAGGGTATATGGAAACAACCCCCAGACTATCCCTGGCCTGAAGGCAGCAATCACAGCAGCAATAAGAGTGATCCCAAGGGAGGAATGCCGGAGGGTCATCGAGAACTTTGCCCGCCGGATCCAAATGTGCCTGCAGCGCCGGGGAGCTTGTTTGGAGCACATTTTGGAGAGCCAATGAAACAAAGAGTTTTTGTTGTACAGACTTGAAACTTTGGAGATGTCTGCTACACAGGCTTGACCTAATGTAGCTAAAGTTTTGTGTCGATCTAAATAAGATTTTGGAAGTTATTCGTCTTTTGGTGATGACCGTTTTTTTGTGTCCACCTGTATTTGTAAAGAAACAGTTCTCAGAAATTTCAGGGTCATGTGGAAAAGCTTTATGGAACGCACACAAATCTTGGGAGAGCTTTCTATAATTTTGATAAGAATCTGAACCAGGGGATTTTATGGATATCTGGTAGAGAGTAGTTTTTTTTTAAGTTATACATATACATATACAATCATGCTTGTGTATACTAAAACCATAAATAAATGCATATATACTTAAACAAATGATTCAACAACGTATAATCTTACAAACTGTGATATAAGGAATACTCATAAAAATCACAGCTTAATGCAAGACTTTCTCAATAAGTGTACAGTAACTGATTAATTCATAAATAAATCATTCCAGTTCGATAACGTTAAGAAATAGAAAAAACAATTACGAAAACACATAAACTGACACCCAATTTTTTTTTCATTCATAATATCTTCCCGTAGGATATCAATAAACAGTAATATACGAGTAATGGACAGCAAATCTCCACCAGCCATGTAATTCCCTGTAAGACCACAACGGGCAGCCCGATCATTAGCTAGTGTATGAAACTATTAATAGTCGTACAGCCCTTCTGAAACCTTCCCCAACTCAGTCTTTTCTAATGAGGCTCACAATACAGAGAGAGAGAGAGAGAGAGAGAGAGAGAGAGAGAGAGAGAGAGAGAGAATAAGCCCCCTCATCTGAGGGATTGTGAGGAATCAAGAAGATGCAAACTTTGAAGGTTAACCTAGTTAGTTGGAGATGAGGCCGAGCTAAGCCCGCCATCGGGAGCTTTAAGACCCTTTCACAACGACTTCAGTTTACCGGTAATTTTAAGGATTAAGTTTCGGATAACTGGAGGGAAAGCTGGATGAGACGAGCGGGATTTATGGCGTGCGAAGAGAGAGAGAGAGAGAGAGAGAGAGAGAGAGAGAGAGATGAACGAAGTTTGCGTGTGCAGGATACAAGGATTGGCATGGCACAGACAATGCAGAGAGAGAGAGAGAGAGAGAGAGAGAGAGAGAGAGAGAGAGCAGGATATAAGGATTGACATGGCACAGACAATGCAATATTCGAAACAGGAAACAGAACGATGAGGATTAAAACAACGAAATCCTACCAAAGATGCAGAAGGGAAGCCAGGTTAAGGATGATGCAAGTCTCTCTGAATGCCTTCTGCTCCCCTAGCACCTGTGGGGATGATTCTGCTCTTCACCCTCCATGAAGGATAAATATACATATGTATTTTTTCCCCAACATTTTAGTGTTTCCC
>NC_090746.1:57890062-57902562 GCF_036898095.1 Palaemon carinicauda
TATATATAGATATATATATAGATATATATATATATATATACATATATATATATATATAATATATATAAGACATCACCATCAGTTGTTACTAGTCCACTGCAGAACAAAGGCCTCATACATGTCCTTCCCCTTGCGTCTGTTTATAGTCTTTCTGTGACAGTCCACAACAGCAAACTTTCTTAGTTCGCCAATCCATTGTCTTCTCTTCCTTCCTCTGCTTCTTTTGCAATCTCTAGGGACCCATTCTGTTATTCTTAAGGGCCATCTATTGTCTGTCATTCTTATTATATGTCTTGCCCATGTCCATTTTTCTTACATGTTAGAATATCCTCTACTTTAGTTTGGTATGGTATCCATGTTGTTATTACCCATCATTATTCTTATGTTCTGATGCATAAATTAATACTGGTAGGATCTTTTCATTTGAGAGGAAATCGCATGTTAATTTTCATAATCTCATTTTGTTTTCCAAATGCTTATCCTTCTTTCAATTTTGGTAGCGTGTCCTAGGGAAACAATTACTGTCTGTCCAAAGTACACATATTCATTAACAATCTCCAGATGCTCGTCCATAACTCTTATTTGTTGTCTCTCTATTTTCATTGAACATTATTTTAGTTTTACTCATATTAATTTTCAGTCTTACATTTCTGCTTCCTCTATTCAAATCTTCTATCGTCTTATGTAATTCCTCCCATGATTCACTAAACACAAGTATGTCATCAGCAAATCTTAAGTTGTTAAGGTATTCACAATTAATATTAATTCCTACATGTTCCTAAACTAAATTCTTAAAAAACTTCTAGACATCCTGTGAATAATTTAGGAGACACAGGGTCTCAATTGGAATTTGCTCGCTATCATTATTTAGTTTTAGGATTGCTGTACTTCTTCAAGTGTTCTAACATAATATTCTTCTATTCCTTCTTTTTAAGGGTTTTTATTTCTGCTGAGATTTGGACAGAATCAAAAGCTTTCTCATAGTTTATGAATACTATACATAGTGGTTTGTCATACTCTGTTGATATTGCCATTAGCTGGTTAATTACATGTATATGATCAGGTGTTGAATATTCACTACTAAAGCCTGCCTGCTTTCTTGGTTGAATAAAATCTAGCTGTCTTTCCATTCGGCTTAATATGACTTTTGTAAATAGTTTATATATTACAGAGAGTAAACTTATTGGGCGGTAATTTTTCGGGTTATATGTCTCCCCCTTTTTATGAATTAGTATAATGGTAAAGTTTTTTCCAAGCTGTAAGTATAGAGCAGTTTTGCAGACTTTTGATGTAGAGTTCTGCCAGTTTTACTACTATGAAATCTCCTCCATCTACTCTCAAATTAATTTTTAGGCCATCTTTCCCTGCTGCTTTGCCTCTTTCATGCCTTTTAATACTTTCTTTACTTCTCCTATTGCTACCTTTGGTACCGGCTTAGTTGTTTTATTATTTCTAAAGGTGTTTTATCAATCCATCTCTATTGTGAATAACATTTCCCTTATCATTCTTTGAAGCAAATATCTGTTGGTACCCTGTTCTAAGTCTTCTTTTCATCTACTTAATTCTTCTGCCTTTCTTTAACGTTTCCTCAATTTTGGTCTGATTGTGTTTACGAATAACTTAGGTAAAGGTTGTTTATTGTTTTGAATAGTTCTGTTAATTCTATTTCATATCTCATGGATTTTACCCTCATTTCCAATCTATTCTTTACTAGGTTTTTGGTCTTTTCTAATAGTTTTACTTTGTCTTGTTTAGGAACATTTCCTTTAATCATTTGTTAAATTACTGTCCATTTCTTCTTTACTTGCTTTCATTTCATCAAGTATCTGGGATTTTTCCTCTTATTCCAGGAGTGTTTATTTTCTTTGTTAAAACTAATCTTTTCTCTCTCTTTCCTTAGATCTAAACAAATTTTGCTTCTCTCCATTCTATGATCGCTTGACTTCAACTTATTTAACACTGTTACATCTTTAACTAAATTGACTATTTCACTGGGAATAAAATCGATTTCATTTTTCGGTTCTCCATTTGGGCTTCCCCGTGTCCATTTCCTAGTTTCCTATTTATCAAAGGTGTTCATGATTTTAAGAATGTTTCTTTCAGCAAATTCTACAAGCATGTCTCCTCCGTCATTCCTTGTACCAACTCCAAATTTACCTACTGCCGATTCTCTTCTCCTCTTTTGACATACTTTAACATTGAAATCACCCAAAACGCAGGAAATTTGATTCTTATATTTTTATAGATATCTCTAGACCTTCATAAATGTTTCTATTTCTTCCTCTGTAAGAGATGTTGTTGGTGCATTCGTTTGTATGATCGGTTTTTATTTCTTATTTACTTTGATGTTTAGGCCTGCAATTCTATCACTAGTGATACAAAATTCTTCTATTTTACCTGCAAGATTTTTATTAATAAGAAAATTCACTCCATTTCCTTTGTTCCTTTCATATTCTCTGAAGCAAAATATATGACCCTCTTTTAATTCTATATGATTCCCCAGTTCTTCCAATTTCAAGATCTTCCCTAGACGGGATCCTGACGTTTGTGTGTGTGTGTGTATATATATATATATATATATATGTATGTACACACACACACACACACATATATATATATATATATATATGTATGTATATGTATACCATCATCATCATCTCCTGACACGCCTATTGACGCAAAGGGCCACAACCAACTCCATCTACCCCTCACCATGATCGCATCCTCCTATGGCACTCGATTAATCTATCTTATAGTTTCATTTCTAATCCTGTCCTGTCATGCAACTCCCAATATTCTTCTGAGGACTTTGTTCTTAAATCTAAAAATCAGTTGGATATTGTTTCATTGTCATACGACTTATATCCATACAGTAACACCGATCTCCCTAAACTGATATATAGCTTGACTTTTATATGGAATTTCAGGCGATTGATTTCCAAATTTCACTCAACCTAGCCATTGTGTGATTTGCTTATTTTAATCTTTCATTAAACTCCAATTCTAAAGATCCTGTAGTAGACAACATAGTTCCTAAATATTTAAATGATTCCACCTCATTAATCCTTTCTCCTTCTAACGATATTTAATCTTCTATAACATATTCTGTTCTCATCTTCTCTGTCTTTCTTCTATTTATCTTTAGCCTAACCTAATTTTATAGTTCATGCATTCTGGTAAGCAAGCTTTACAAGTCTAACGACATTAAGCTAATAAGGACAGCGACATCAGCATACTCTAGGTTAGCTAATTTCCTATCATTAATCCTGTCCAATCCTTCTCCGCCATCCCCAACTATTCCATGCATTACAAAATCCACAACGAGGATAAAAAACATACAAAATCCACAAGGAGGATAAACAACATACAAAATCCATAAGGAGGATAAACATAGGTGACAACATATTCCCTTAGAGTTCTCCACTGTTCACTGGAAATTCATTTGATAGGACTCCATTAACATTAAATTTTCACTTGCTATGCTCATAAACAAGACAATCAAATTCGCATATTTAAGAGAAACTCCATAATAACATAGGACTCTCCACAAAATTGGCCGGTGCACACTATCAATGGCTTTTTCATAGTTCACAAGTGCCATCAAAAGTGGATTTCTATATTCTACACATTGCTGTACAACATGTCTTAAAATGATACTTTGGTCAGTACAACTTCTACCTTTTCGAAATTCTGCTTGTTCATCTCTCAGCTTTTCATCAATCATTCTCTCTAGTCTCTTTAGAATATGAATACTACATATTTTCATGACAACTGACGTAGGTGTGATGTCTCTGTAATTATTTCAATCACTCAGATCTCCTCTTTTTTTGGCATTTTCCCCAACACTCCTAGCTATCTTTCATCAGATTTTCTCTCTCCATACCACATTCTACCAAATAATCTTGTAATTATTCTGGGAGTCACTTCATTTTCGGCCAAATTCCTCTCAGCAATTATTCCATCATATCCCGGGGATTTCCCTCTCTTGAGTTTTTAATGATAGCTTCGACTTCCAAAACACTGAATTCATTCAACGGCACATCAAGGTCTTTCTCAGCTTCAGGTATATCAATCAAATTAACGAATAATTCCCTTCGTATCTCCTATTCATGACCTCAATAAAGTGTTCCATCCAACGTTGCCTTTTTTCATCTTGTTGTTATATCAAATCCATCTCTCTCTTTTATGGGTGTTTATATATATATATACAGTATATATATATATATATATATATGTATATACATATATATATATATACATATATATATATATATATATATATCAAGGCATATCAAGGTCTTCCTCAACCTCAGGTATATCAATCAAATTATTCCCTTGATATCTCCTATTCATGACCTCACTAAAGTGTTCCATCCAACGTTGCCTTTCTTCATATTATTTTGTTATAACAGATCCATCTCTCTTCTATATGGGTGTATGTATGTATATGTATGTATGTATGTATGTATGTAGGTATATATATATATATATATATGTGTGTATATATATATATATATATATACTGTATATATATGTATGTATGTATGTATGTGTGAGAGAGAGAGAGAGAGAGAGAGAGAGAGAGAGAGAGAGAATTTTGATTTTCAAAATTTTGATATATAGCTCAGAGATGGAACATAATCCAGCACCTACAGTAGGTGCAATTGGGTGTTGCGATAGGTAGCCTCGCTGCTGCACGTTCAAGTAATATAGTTTGACAGTAAGATAAAAGAAAGGAAGAGAGTGTGTAGAGTAAAATATTCACACACACATATATATAAATACACACACATATATATACATATACATATATATATATATATATATATATGTATATATATATACATATATATATGTATATATATATATATATATATATATAATGACGAAGAGTGGGCAGTGGTAAAATTGATCGTTATATGTTTGAAGCGAAATTCAAAAGAGATGTAGCTTGAGGAGGAAGGGGGTGAAATATGACTGAATATGTAATCAGGACAAGTTATAAAATCAGAGAACGGTTGAATAAGAAATATAAGATTTAGCGCAGAAAAAAATAGGAGATAATCTGAATTGCAGAAATATGTGCAGTCAAACACCAGGATGTGAGGATAGTAAAATATATGAATCATAAGAAAAATAGAGGAGGAAGATGAACATAACTCTTAGTGAGAAAAGTTTGTTTTACTGGAAAGTAGATGTAAAACGAAAGGCAGATGAACAAATGGGTTTCAGAATAGAATATGTGAAAGTAGTGATGGGGTCTGGAGTGGACGTTAGCTTACGTATGTGGAACGAGTAAATCGCGTACTCTGTTGGCTGAATTTATGGATACAAGTAAAGCTGAATATTGAAAGATTGGAAAGAGCTAGTGTGAGGATAAGTCTTTCTGGATGTGACTTAGGTAAGAGGATGGAGAGTGGAAGGACACCGGGGGTTCTTAGAATTACAAAATAATGAGGTTTTAAGGTCGGTCATGAATGGCAGCGGCAAGGGACAGTGACAATGCTCTAGAGACTGACTATACATACGTATGAATCCACCCAAACTGGGATCAGAGAGGGCCAGGCTACGGCTGATGACAAAACGGCAAGTAGGCCTATAAGCTCCCCCCAAAAAACCCTTCCATAGCTCACAAGGGTGTTGAGGTTTCAGACACTACAAGAAAATAATAATAATAATAATAATAATAATAATAATAATAATAATAATAATAATAATAATAATAATATCATCATCATCATCATCATCATTACACTATCGAGATTGAGCAAGTCTCGAACCTCAGCAGCCCACCATACTGCCAGGAAGCGACGTTTCCAATAGGCTACCACAGCCCTTTATATGGCGGTAGTAAAGTGACTGACCAAGGTTTATAAGGTTAATTCTTCGTGAAGGAAAGGTTCTGATGGAATGAGTAAGAGAAATAATGTTTCTACTTTATAGAGACAGCTTTAAGAACTGTAAAGGTATATGATTAATCCGTTTACAAGGTAAGGTGTATGGTAAATGTTTTTTGGCGAAAAAAAAGGACTGATGGGCTGAAAAATACTTTGAGTTTTGAAAGGGAGGAGCATATATGAATTCAATTCTTATTGAGAAAACTGTCTAAAATAAGTGGGAAATAAAAAAAAAAAAAGACACAAATGTACAATTGGAGGAAGTGCATCCTGTCACACCCTCATGCGCAGAGAGTAACCAAACAGATAGTGTAGCGACAGATGGTACAGGTGGTACAAAAGGTTATCATAGATCTGATAGGTATCAATACTTAACACAGAAACTTCGACAATCGCCTCTCTCTTGCAGTTTTTTTTTTTATGGATATTATTTCAATTACATCCCAATACCTCTTACATAAAATCTATTTACTCATTTTAAGGCGATTTCTCCCCACCTCTTCAAATGATTCTGAATTATACACTTTTTCACCTACCTTATCTCATGAAAAAAAAATGATAATAAGGTATAGTGTAAAGGAAGAACAGAAAATTTTTTATAGCTTGAAAGACCTTGCGACAGGGAAAAAATTTAAATAACTTTTCGGCAAGAGTTAAGAAAACCAGTATGATGGAGCAATAAATGTTTATATGGAACGAGGAAGATTCTCATAAGTATGGGGAACTAAATATAGCAGATGGTAAAATGAAGAAGTGTCACAAAATAGGTAAAGAAAGAAGGGTACCTGGATTGTGTTAAAAACCCAAGGAACAAACTTGAAAATTTCATGGAAGCTAATGTTGGAATGTATGAAGGGATTATTAAGGTCACTCTCCAAAATGGTAGTAAAGTAAATGCATTTGAACATGGGTCATTTCTTATTTAACCTTAAATAACATCTAACTACACTTGATATTAATTGATAAATACCTCTCTTGTCAATTCGTAAGTATCACTATTAATTGAAACTCCTTTTCAAAAAAGTAGAGATTACAGCTATGCCAACGATAACATTCCACACCAAGTTTTGTCCGGTGCTCTAGTAAATTGTGAAAGCAGCTCTCATTTGCATTTTCTTTATTTACATTCCTGTCTTTGCAAGAAGTCAGCAAACCCTAATTGGCATGTGAATTTTCTTTTTAAAAAGTAGAGTAAATACACTATATGTAAAATGAAAAAAAAAATATGTAAATATACTATGATGCATATATATTATAAACTGTAAGATTGTAAATGTGTATTTCATAATAAAAGATAAAAAAAAAAGTAGAGAAATCACTCTACTTTAGAATATATCTCTCAGTCATTTCCTACATAGCTACTGAATGAGGGCAATGGTGGAAGAATTTACAATATGTCTGAAGGGCCTTAGATATTACCTAAAAACATCGAATCATATGTTCAGAAACTAATGATCTATATTAGACAGAAATCAAAGTGGACCTATTTTCACGGACGGAAAACGTAAACGGGGAAGTAAGCCTCTTAAAGCGAAGTTTAGTCATTCTGCCATTTCAAAGAGTAAAATACTACTCTGTCTGCTTATAGTAAATTGTACGAGTATGAACTACGCACGAGTAATAAAATCTCATTCATGAGAGTATTTCGAGGCAAAATATTTAATATGGTACTGACGCGAGATCAGAGGCATACTTACTTTGAGGAGACATACCCAGGCTTATGATGAAAAATGGAAGATTTTTTTCCCTGTTTTATTTTGTTTTTGGTATTATTGTTTAATATACACAAATTTCCAAGAATAAATTTGGAAAAAATCAATCAATTATGTACAACAACTTCATATATTGCGCCAAATAAATGTTGAAATTATTCAATGAAAATTAAAATTTCAGTTAAATTTATACAATTTAAACGAAAAAAAAAAAAACATATTTTCTATAGACTCCAATTCGTTGGCATAAAAAAGTAGGTGCTCGGAAGGATAAACCTGGGAGCACGGAAGGATAAATGAGTTGGTGCACGGAATGATAAAGAAGTGGGTGCAAGGAAGGATAAAAATTTCGGTACACGATGGATAAAAAGTGTGTGCACAGGATGAAAAAAAAAAAAGTTGATCGACAGAAAGTTAAAAAAGTTTGTGCACAGAAGGATAAATAGTGGGTGAACAGAAGGATAAAACGAAGGTGCACAGAAGGGTAAAAAAGTGGGCAAACGGAAGAAAATAAAGCAGCTGCAGGAAATATAAAAAGTGGGTGCACAAAAGGATAAAAAAAAAATGGTTGCTGAAAGGATAAAAAATGGGTGCAAAGATAAAAAGTGGGTGCAAGGAAGGATGAAAAAGTGGATGCACGGAAGGATACAAAGTGGAAGCATGGAAGGATAAAAAGGTTGGTGCACGAAAGGATAATAGTCGATGCACAGAACGGTAAAAAGTGGACGCACGGAAAGATACAAAGTGGGTGCACAGAATAAAAAAATCACGATAGCTTGTGCTTCAAGTAAAGTTAATTCTTTGAAAATAACCTTTCTTCATAATGCTAACTTTTCAAATGGCAGAGCAAAGAACGGGAATATAATTACATCAAATTGTAAAACCTAATCCATTTCTTACATCCGATTATGATTTTTGGAAATTTCATTCCTTTAGCAGCATTTTTAATGCCTTTTTATTGCAAGAAATACGGTTATTATACTTTCAAATGAACATATTAATCTCCTTAGTTTATTAAAACTTCTCAACACGGAGAGGACCAATGTTCGATTTCCGTGTGAGGCGACTTCGGAGTAGACCAATGAGCTGTATCTATTGAAATTTTATCCGTCAATTTTGTACTTGGTGATTACTCAACTGAGGGAGGTGAGATTTTGGTTGAAGTAGAGCAAAGAGCTAGCAACTTCATCTTAAAAATAATTACTAAAAGCCAGGATGGAACACTAGGTGTAAATTAAATAAATAATTATATTGTATATATATATATATATATATATATTATATGTATACACATTATACACAAACACACAAATATATATATATATAAACTGTATATATATATATGTGTGTGTGTAATAGGCCTATATATATATATATATTATATGTATACACATATATATATATATATATATATATATTATATATATGTGTGTGTGTGTGTGTATAGGCCTATATATATATATATATATATACACATACATATATATATATATATGTATATATATATATATATATATATATTATATATATATATGTGTGTATGTGTGCATGCGTATATTATGACCGCCATCTAACTGACAAAATCTCTACAAACACAAAATTCTTTATTAAAACAATCCATTCAATATAACTGATTTCATTCACGTTCTAGTTAATGATACATTTATTAATAATTTCTACGGACAATTATGGCATACTACCAAGAGAAAATCTTTAGAAGAAGAATACCAACAATTATATTTTGTTCATTTATACAAACACTTATGATCCATCAATCATAAATTCAAATCCTAAACGAGGAAAAAAATAACTAGAGATTTCGAAAGAGCATAAAAAACATAAAGGCAAAATGAGAAAAATAAATAAACATAAGGACAACAAATAAAATGCTGGACGATTATGGCTGTCTGAGGGAAATAAAGATTGCGGGCGAAGGAGGGGAGGTCGGAGCAGCGCGGGCGGGCAATCCTTCTGCACAATAAACTTGAAAAAAATGGCAGGCTTCCATTAGCGTCTTCTTATTTATAATATCCGCACCGAAATGAATTCAAATCTCTGGCCCTCGAAGATTTTCTCCTTGATAATATTAATAATGGAGAGATGCTTTGAGGGGGCTCAGGTTGCGTATCGCCTTGATTTTTGCGGGACTCGTGAGACCAAATATAAACAAAAGGAGACGAAACGAAAGGAACTTTCAGTAAATCTCTCTCTCTCTCTCTCTCTCTCTCTCTCTCTCTCGCTCTCTCTCTCTCTCTCTTGTTTCGGTTATTTGCAATCACAATGTTTCGTTAGCAAATTTATTGTCACGCTTTAGTTCTATTAAGTATGTCTTCACTTATATCTGCATGCGTAAACAAATAAACATATATACATACATAAATGCAGCTAATCCCAGACGAATACATATATGTATATATGTATATGTGAATATATATACAGTATATAAATATAAATATATATATATATATATATATATGTGTGTGTGTGTGTGTGTGTGTGTAGTCTTTATTTGAGTGTAAAACTTACTACTTGTATATTGTCTATATTGTCATTACAACAAAGTAATTTCGCCTGCACGTGTGACCTTTTCAATTTTCATTTGTCGTAGATTTTGGAAGAGATAATAACTTCAGTTTGACTTTGGTTCTATGTATGAAACTAAATCAAAATCTGGTCCTCAATATAAAACTAAGACAAAATAATGTTTTCAATTGAATTATCTATCATTGTACATTACGTTTATTTTATGTTACTAATAATTTTTCTTATTTTAGTCGATTTTCGTGACCGCTGTTTTCTTTCCATTTACCTATATTTTCTACAATCTTTCAATTCGTCTATCAAAAATTATGCTGCAACGATAATTTTTTTTATTCTATCAGTAATCCAAAAATTTGTGTCAATGATCTTGGAAGATGCAATATAAAACAGTGAGAAAATATTCAAACTACTATATTATTTCTAAATGGATTATTACATTACAAAAATTACACTAATAACGACACTCAACACTTGAATATTAAATTGATTAGCATTTCACATTTCATCGTAATGATAATAATCATTGACTTTTTTACGCTTGACATTCATATTTCCTAATTCAGTTATATTCATTCTTAATCAAAATTCTCTCCCTCCCTCCCTCTCTCTCTCTCTCTCTCTCTCTCTCTCTCTCTCTCACACATACATTTCCGAATTCAGTTATTGTTCTAAATCAAAAATTACTTTCTCTCTCTCTCTCTCTCTCTCTCTCTCTCTCTCTCTGCCTTGCGAGGATATCGTGCATCGATCCCCCGTCGGAAAATTTTGACATATCAAATGAGAAAAAAAAAGATTGACACAGATTAACAACAAAAATCCAATGATAGACGCGCGTGTCTCTTTTACCCCGTACGCTGCATTCACAAATCTGACCTCATCACATGTTGAAAGATCAAACTCAAATGGTTCGTAATCCTTTAATGACAGCAGCTGATCCTATAATTTGCTGTCCTGGGACTGGAAAGTGTGAATTTCTTGGACAGCGGCTCACTATTGCGATGGGGTGGGGGGCTGGAAAGCAGGGGGGCCGGGGGGGGGGGGTAATATGGGGAAGGGTGGGGTAGCAGGCTACCAAGTCTAACTAATGAAGTTCGTAACCGCAGTTTGGGGAATAAAAAGGGAATTTTGCAAATTGTTCGTGATTAACATTTTCTTTTTTAGTATTTTTGAGATTATTTTAAGGTATCTTTAAGGTACTGAGAGAGAGAGAGAGAGAGAGAGAGAGAGAGAGAGAGAGATTTGTTCTTTTCTTTTTCTAATGATTGGTTTATCAGCAATATGCTTTTAAACTCCATGAATATTGAAAATATAATAATTAAGAGTTGTACGTGGGTTACCTAAGGACCGACAAATGCAATGCAAATTTTCTGTGCAACGTAACCACCTTTGAATAAGCAGTTAAAAGTATGTAGAATAATGGGATTTTATTAATTGTAGACCAAAGGTAATGGCACAGGGGCCTGGGAGTCCTTTCAATACTCAAGTGTAACTGGGGAACTCCCTAGAAGTCGGAAGAAAGCGGATGATGAGTGACATAGAAAGAAAAAACAATGGGTGCAGATATTGACTAAATAAAAGAGTAGATTAAAGTATAAGTATTGCCTTATATTTTCACATGCAAACACACACGCACATAATGAATGTTCGAAGACGATTTAGATCGAAAAGCTTATTTTTTTTTTCTTTTTTATCTGCACTCAACAATTCTTCCCCTTCCCCGACCAATCTCTAAAGAATCTAAAAAAAAATAATCCTTCCCTCGCGATCGAGATATGTGCACAGGGATGACACAAAAGTGTGTTTTTATAGTGTACTTTTTCCATTTATTTTATTACTTTTCAGACAAACAAGAATTTTCAAACTTATTATTCATATTTAGTATCTACAGTATATCTATCCCATTCAGTAGGAAATCTTGCCTAGACCTTCGTCTATATGACCTTTTGGACCCAGATTCCATTCTCTTAAATAAACTGGAGGACAAATTACCAACTTTAAACAACTTTTAGACGTAAATACAGGAGAATCTTTTCCTAGAGATTGTGGAGTAAGAATTCTCGCAAACATATATCCAATTAAAAAAAATATGAAGAAAAGAAACACCTAAGTTACAAATAATGATCAGATTTAAATACTGCATGAAGGAAAAAAAAAAAAAAAAAAAAACAAATGATGGACAACCAAAGGAATGAATAAGATAGCAATAACAAAAACGATAGCTGCAATTAGTGTTGCCGAGTGCCTATTGCATATCTATTACCTAACTGAAATTGCTTAGCAGCGATATATGAAGACAGATGATAGCGGGGGAGAAATCCAACTGTATTATACAAACAAATTCTTAAATCTT
>NC_090746.1:57907245-57964745 GCF_036898095.1 Palaemon carinicauda
AACAATTAACTTTAAAGATATCCATTACTTAAAATATGAAAGAAAAAAATATCAAAACTACTTAACTTTTGATGCTGACTGAAATCCTTGCCATTCGAAAATAAAAAAAATACTATTGAAAATCAATAAAAACCAATCAATATAAAATAGTGAGTAGGCCACGATATAGTAAAGTATCAAAACATAAAATATTGTCAGAACATCTGCAACACATGAAAAACAGCATCATCAACAGCAATCTCTCATGATAAAGAGTAGCAAATCACAACCCCCCCCAACTCCACCTATGAAACAGGAAGCAAATCCCCCCTCACACACCCCCTCTACCTATCCCATCCCTCTCGGAGGCTACGAAGCATAAAAAGAGTCCCTAATACTGACACAGAGCTCCGCCGTGACTTGGAAGTCCTTTCCTAAATGCGGACTCAAAAATGGATAAACGAGCTATCTGGCGAGCTATGGCAATAATTATAAACGTACTAAATGCCCAGATGAGGGATCAGAAACCACGACGAAAGGGATCCAGTCGGATGTAAGCGCAGATTATGAATTATTATGATAGTGCTGGGGGTGAGGGGGAGGGAGGGGAGAGGGGGAGGGACTGAAGACGAGGAAAGGGTGGAGGTGGTTTCTTAAAGGTAAAGGTCTGGGAAGACATTAAAAATGAGGCTTAGTTTATATTATTTACCTGTTCTTTACGGCCGGGAGAAGGGTAACCGATTTTATCTATTTCAATATCTTCTTGTTTCTGTCCTTTTTTTTTTCTTACGTATTTCTTATCGTCGATTTCCAGGGGTCAGTGAAGGGAGAGGCGGGTTCATGTCGCTGCCGTATTTAGAGTTTACTTATGATTTCGTTGTCACGTTAAAGCCGATTAGTCGGGAGCGAACGCCTTACGGTTATTTTGTTTTCAGGAAAGTATTTGCTAAATATAAAAAAACTAGTGTACGCGACCCGTCATAGTTGATGGCTAAATATTTAAATAGACAAGCACACACAGATTCAACGGTTCCCAACCGTCTCCTTTCCTAATTAAAACCAGCTGGTTAGGCAATTTGTGGGGCAGTGTCGTTTAAGAGTGCAGGGTATGACTACTCCATCTCCACATGACACTGGCTCTTTATTATATAGGGTATAAATATTGGGAGGTCCCAAAATATACTTACTCTTTGACCTTCCAATGCTCAGACATTTGACATACATACAACCCGAAAGTGTTGCATCAAATTTAGGAAAATATTAAAAAAACAGCGACAATCGATGATTTGAAAAATTAAATCAGCGGACAATGTCTTGCAATTCCTAATGAATGTTTGGCAATGTTGTCGAATCCATAATTATACGTTTTCAGCTTTGTTTGTAAATTATGGAAACGAGTTTGAACATTTGCGAACACGCAGGAATGCGAGAAAACATTAAATAATTCTAAATGACATTAAATAGTAAATTTTACAGCATTTTATTTTCCTGAATTCAATTCAACTCCTTCGGATTATATCTGTCAATAAACACCAACTTGAATACAAAATGCATGAGACTGGGAGGTCAAAGATTGAGAATATTTTTTGGGACACCCTTCACACATATATATATATATGTGCATATATATGTGAAAAAAAGACATTCCGTAGCGTAAATCAACGCGTTCATATTCATAAACCTTTATTAAATAAAAACAATAAGGAATTAATTTTCAACGTTGTTAGGTAACATTTCTTTGACATGAAACGAGCCTTCTCTCTCTCTCTCTCTCTCTCTCTCTCTCTCTCTCTCTCTCTCTCTCTCTCTCTCTCTCTCTTATCATTATTACTAGCCAAGCTACAACCTTAGTTGGAAAACTAGAATGCTACAAACCCGAGGGCTTCAACAAGGCAGGTAGCCCAATGGCGATAGGAAATAACATATAAACAAACTATATCAGAAGTAATTAATATAAAAATTAGAATATTTTAAGATCAGCTACGACGTTGAAATAGATCGGTCACATGTAAACTATGAAATGAGACTTATGTCAAACTGTTCAACAGGAAAGTATTTGCAACAAGTTTGAACTTCTGAAGTTCCAACGATTTAACTGTCTGATTAGGAAGATCATTCCACAATCTGGTCACAACTGGATTAAAGTTTTTAGATTTTAGAATACCTTCTAGTATTTAGCCTTAAGATAGTGAAGGCATGACGGTTAGAATTAACTGAATGCCAAATACGAGGTACATGAGTATACATTTGGAAACATGAATTCCTGGCACACCTCGCACTTCTTACACTAGCTGTTTGGTTTTTCGCCGTGCAATTTGGGTGTGAGAGGGTGTATTTCCTCAGAGCGAGATGTACCAGGAATTTTTGTGTCCAACTGTACATTATGTGGCCTACTAAGGAAGTATTCTACCACCATATAAAGATACGAATGAGGTTCCTCCAAAATAAATAAACTGTCTTTGCGTTGGCAATAAACAGCATGTAGGACTCATTATCTTCTCTTCCATTTTTCTTCTTCATATTGCCTCTATCCGCAAGATTTTCATATATTAGGCTATAAATGAATTCATAAAATCCCTGTAAATTGTCTACTACTTACTGGTTTTCATTTGCCATTCTCATATCCCTAAAAACACTTGGACTTAATAATGAAAGTTGAAAATACAAAAGGGCCAACCAAACATTAGTGCAAAAATATGGAAAAAAAAAAATATAAAAATTCACTGAACATCTAAAACTAGGTCAGTTATTTTAAAGGCAAATTTTATTGAGAATAGAGAAGCAAATGAAAGTTATAACAATAAACTCAACAGATGTAGGGAAAATGAACATTTAAGAAAATGAAGAAGGGCCTCATAAAAATTACACATGCAATAACAGAAACTCAAAGCAAAGCACAATATCCTATATCAAAGAGATCACAGCTTCCACGAATCAAAAACTCAAGGGAAAAAAAGGCCTATTGGTGAATTCTGAATAAAAGGTAGATGCAAAAGTTGTGCACACGGAAATTCACTGAAGTAAAAGAATCTAACATACTTTTTTTGAAGATACAGAGATTTGAGGTGTTCAAATAGGGAATATTTCAGTTATTTCAGTGAAATTCAAAAAGGAAGGTTTCAATTATTTCAGAGGAATTCAAAGAGGAAGATTTCAGTTATTTCAGTGAAATTCAAATAGGAAGGTTTCGGTTATTTCAGAGGAATTCAAGGGGGAAGATTTCAGTTATTTCAGTGGAATTCAAATGGGAAGACTTGAGTTATTTTAGTGAAATTCAAAGGGAAAGGTTTCAGTTATTCAGTGGAATTCAACTGGGAAGGTTTCAGTTATTTTAGTATAATTTAGAGAGGAAGGTTTAAATTATTTCACTACAGTAGACTTCTAAGGGGGAGGTTTTTGTTATTTCAGTGGGCTTCATAAGGGAATGTTTCGGTTATGTCAGTGAAACTCAAAGGGGAGTATTTCAGTTATTTCAGTGGAATTCAAAAAGAAGTATTTCAGTAGAATTCAAAGGGGAAGGTTTCAGTTATTTCAGAGAAATTCAAAGGGGAATGTTTCAGTTATTTCAAAGAAAAATCAAAGGGGAAAGTTTCAAGTATTTCAGAGGAATTCAAATGGGAAGGTTTAAATTTTTTTCAGTGGAATTCAAATGAGAAAGCTTCAGTTATTTCAGCTGAAATCAAAGGGTAAGGTTTCAGTTATTTCATTGAAATTCAAAGGAGAAGGTTTTAGTTATTTCATTGGAATTCAAAGGGGAAGGTTTCTGTAATTTCAGAGGAATACAAATGGGAAGGCTTCAGTTATTCCAGTGGAATTCAACTGGGAAGGTTTCAGTTATTTCATTAAAATTCAAAGGGAAGGTTTCAGTTATTTCAGTGGAATTCAAAGGGGAAGATTTCAGTTATTTCACTGGAATTCAAAGAGGAAGGTTTCAGTTATTTCACTAGAATTAAAATAAGGTTTCAGTTAATTCAAATAGGACGATTTTAGTTATTTCAGTCGAATTCAAAGGAAAAGGTTTCAGTTATTTAAGTGGAATTCAAAGAGGAAGGTTTCAGTTATTTCAGTGGAATTCCAATGGGAAAGTTTCAGTTTTTTCACTAGAATTCGAAGAGGAAGGTTTCAGTTATTTCAGTTAATTAAAATGGGACGATTTTAGTTATTTCAGTAAAATTCAAAGGGGAAGGTTTCAGTTATTTCAGTGGAATTCAAAGAGGAAGGTTTCAGTTATTTCAGTGGAATTCAAAGGGGAAGGTTTCAGTTATTTAAGTGGAATTCAAAGAGGAAGGTTTCAGTTATTTCAGTGGAAATAAAAAATAAATGTTTCAGTTTTTTCATTGAAATTCAAAGGAGGTTTCAGTTATTTCAGTGGAATGTTTCAGTTATTTCATTGGAATTCAAAGGGGAAGGTTTCATTTATTTCAGTGGAATTCAAAGGGGAAGGTTTCAGTTATTTCACTGGAATTCAAAGGGAAAGTTTCAGTTATTATTATTATCATTATTATTATCATTATTATTATTAGCTAAGCTACAACCCTAGCTGGAAAAACAAGATAGTCAAAAATAGCCCAATGAGGAAATGAAATAAGGAAATGCACAATTAATGAACAATTAAAATAAAATAATTTTAAAAATGTAACAACATTAAAATAGACATTTCATATATAAACTATAAAAAGACTTATGTCAGCCTGTTCAACATAAAAAAATTTTCTTCAAGTTTAAATTTTTCAAGTTCTACCGACTCAACAACCCAATTAGGAAGATCATTCCACAACTTGGTCACAGCTGGAATAAAACTTCTAGAATACTGTGTAGTATAGAGCCTCATGATGGAAAAGGCCTGACTATTAGAATTAACTACATGTCTAGAAATATGAACAGAATGGAACTGTCGAGGAAGATCTGAATGTAAATGATGGTCAGAATTATGAAAAATCTTATGCAACATGCATAATGAACTATATAATTAAACGACGGTGACAGAGAATATTATCTAGGTCAGGAATAAGGTTTTAATAATTTCAGTGAATTCAAATGGGACTATTTCACTTATTTTAGTGGAATTCAACTGGGAATGTTTTAGTTATTTCAGTGGAATTGAAATGGGAATGTTTCAGTTATTTCAGTGGAATTCAAATGGGAAGATTTCAGTTATTTTATTGGAATTCAAATGGGATGATTTCACTTATTTCAAGAGCAATTCAAAGGGGAAGGTTTCAGTTATTTCAGGGGAATTCAATTGGGAAGGTTTCAGTTATTTTAGTGGAATTCAAAGTGGAAGGTTTCAGTCATTTCAGAGGAATTCAATTGGGAATAATTTAGTTATTTCCGTTGAATTCAATGAGAAGATTTCAATTTTTTTTTTTCAAAGAATATACTGTTCTCTACAAAATGATCAACTGTAACCTGAACCGGGTCTTTTAGACATCTGTATGTCTCAAATAGGTTACTACTTTGTATATCATACACATGAATTATTCAATTATCATAACAATCTTTTCAGATTTATTCCTAATCAACCGTTTTTTTATACATCCAATAACATTTATCAGGTATGAAATAATTTCAAACGTAAATTACATTCAAATTGTACGCGTGGAGTGTTTGCTAGTTCATCATGGGTTATATATTTCGAAATAAAAAAAAAGATTGACATTCTGAAGCTAGCAAGTTATTTTCAATATTATTTTTTTCAGTGTTACTATTATAAAATTGAAAGGATGTAACAACTCCCAAATTAGATAGTTGATATTCTGAAGCTTTTAATATTACCAAAAATTTATATTTCAAACTAAAAACTAAGAAGTCGAATAGAGAAGGATGATTAACAAAATAACTCCAAATGAAAAGATAGTAAATTTAGAAACGAATCTTTTTTAAATAAATCTACAATGAATAAAGGTAGAAAGTAATGAGACTGGAGGCTTCACAAAAGGGGGCGAAAAAAAAAATCTTTGAAACTAAAAACAATGGAAAACAACAACAACTGGTATTTCACGATGAACTAAAATAAAAATATATGGAGTCTGCTTTTCTTGGATAAAACTAATAAACCCAACAATCGTCTAAAAATAAACTTCAAATGTGGATGTGATTTTCCATAGATGAAAGTTTAATCAAGCATACATCATAGTTTCTTATATATGACGTTAAATTAATACCCCTCTCATACGGAAATTTTAAAGGATAATGATAAAATCAGTCAGATCATTTTATCTATAAAAATCAGTAAAATCATTACATTTATAAACAATCAGTCAAATCATTGTATCTAGACGAAATCTCAGTTAAATCAATCTACCTACAATATATAAGTCAAATCTTTGTATCTATAAATGTTATAATTAAACGACATATTATGACCCAGCGCTGGAGGGCCACCGGGAGGGGCGTGTTTAACCTCGGGAAATGGCTTGCGTGATTATGATATAGAACGAAGATTTTTTAAATCCTTCATCCAATGAAATTTCCCGTCCTTATTCGTAAATCTCAGTCACGGTGTTCAGTTTAATATGTATTGTCCACAGATAAAAATTAATAACTGTTACTCAAACTTTAATGATATTCTTTTTTTCTTGCATTCCTAACATCCGTAAAAGTACACTTAATTGAACCAAGTTGAGGCCCATTCAATTTTCAGTGTTTTCAATCATAAAATCTAACTCAAGTCTGTCACAACATGACCGCAAAAAAAAAAAAAAAAAAAAAAAAAAAATAGAAACTTAAGCAATGATAAAAATAGTTCACGTACCCCTTATCACGCGTTACTACGAGTTTTTTAAGCATACAGTCTTCATAGAAACAATCACATTCAAGTGATAAAAATACTTCTAGGACAATAGGGAATCTAATGACCAACGGTAGTCTTTAGCTAATATCCCCAGACCTAAGCAATATTCAGCAGTCGGGATGTTCCAATACTCTTTAAAAGAGAAAAAAAAGCTTTGTTTATTGCTTATTTATTTTATTTATTAATCAAGTGGAGGAAATTTACCAGTACATTGAGTCAAGGTCAACTCATAGAGCTGGCCCGCATATATATATATATATATATATATATATATATATATATATATATATATATATATATACATATAAATATATCAAGAGATAAAAATCTGTGATAAATAGGAATGTAAATCTTATCTATAAAACCCACGTTTCTTATAAAAAGATATTGCTAATCCAGTATATGGTTTTCCGCTGTGTACTTTCATGTTGTGAAATAATCAGTAATAACTGAGCTTTCTTTATTATGTCAAATATAATACTTTATTTATAAGATCTAAAGTACTGTATAATGGCAGCCAGTCAGCCCTCCTTATTTGCGGGGGTTAGGTAACAGAGACTGGTGCGAAGACCGAGAATACGCGAATAATTGCTGCCCTGGGTGGGGAGCATTATACAAATTTCGAAGATGACAAAGTTTTAGAACCTGACCTTTGGGAATAACTTTAAAAATCATACACTTGCGAAAATTCTTCCTCTTACATCTTTTCTTGTCTGATGTTTCCTCAGTTTCTGTGATGGTGTAATGCTACTGTGGTATTCGTCTCATTAAATACTGCTTGAGTAAGCATTCATGAAATCGAGCTCACTTGCAAAAGATATAGTCCTTTTATTTTGCTTAGTAAATTTTCATAAATTTAGCTCAATTTCCTTTTCTTCAACATTTTCATATGCATCTGAGTGGAACTTCTGCAAGGTGTGTAGATTACCTGAGACCTTCTTTACCTTGTCACCTTTGCAAAATATACATTATTTACCATACAGTATATCACTATATATCATCTTTTTGTTGGCAGCTTATTCCATTACATTCAGCATTTGTTTTTATGCTTGACAATGTGCGGCGACCAATTCGAAAAGAACTCTGATGTATTGCAATAGTCCCACCAAATTCTATGAAAGTCTGAATATTTTTGACAGCCCATATAAGGCTCATACACCTGACAACACTGAGATTACTAAACAATTCTTCTTCGTTCAAGGGGATAATTACTGTACTGTAATTATTCAGTGGCTACTTTCCTCTTGGTAAGGGTAGAAGAGACTCTTTAGCTATATTAAGAACCTCTTCTAGAAGGACACTGTTCTCTAGTCTTGGGTAGTACCTTAGCCTCTGTACCCTGGTCTTCCATTGTCTTGGGTAGTGCCATAGCCTCTGTACCATGGTCTTCCACTGTCTTGGGTTAGAATTCTCTTGTTCGAAGGTACACTCGGGCACACTATTCTACCTTTTTTTTCTTCCTCTTGTTTTTATTAGATGGTGTGTTGGGCAAGCTTAATAGAATGGCTATGGATGCTTGGCGGTTTATCAAAGAGGTTGTCTTTTCCTTATCTGTTTGTTTTTCTTTTCAAACCCATCCTTACTGTCCTCCCTTCAGTTGAAGTGGCTATCTTGGAGGATAGCCTTGCATGGTGTATTGGCTCCTCCATCTTGACCATTTTCCCGACTTTTTTCTATAGTCTATGGGTTTAATTAATCACTTTATTTATATTTCTGTATATATTGTTTTTGGTACCATTCTTGTTAATTCAGTTATTAGGTATGATGAATCTTTTTTATTACCTCTAATTCTCATGCTGTCTGGGGAGATTCAGGGGAATCCGGGACCAGTACGTCCTAGTTTTCGTCAATGTCATTTACTGTATTACAATATTCGTGGTCTTTATGCAAATATTCAAGATCTTACAGTTGCGTCCAAACACTATGATATTCTTTTGTGCTCAGAAACTTTGGTTTCTAATATAAGGTACTCATCTGAGCTCCTTATGACTGGTTTTACGAATCCAATAATTTTGAAAAGGAATGCCATTCTTACGGCCAGGGGAATGGCCGTGTATATTAGGACCGAGTACCCTGCTTCTCATAAGTCCTACTATGAATGTGGATGTCATGAGATTCAGATAATAAAAGGTTTGTGGCAGACATAACAACTTCTATTTGTGTTCGATCTACCGATTCCAGATATGGATGGTTTTATCTTCGATTGTCTCCTTACCATTAGGGCTAAGATACAAGAAGATGATAGAAAGGCCTCGTATGGTTTTGTTGGTAATTTTAATGCTCAACACAGGGAGTGGTTAAATTATTTTTCTCCTACTGATCCCCATGGCTTAAAAGCTTTAGACTTTGCCTCTGAATCAGGCTGTGAGAAAATCATAAGTGAAGCTACTCACAGGTCTGGTAACTGCTTGGACCTCATATACACCAACTACCCTGGTGTTATAACTAGTAAGGTTGGTTCTCCAGTTGGGATATCTCATCATAACTTGATTCATAAGTAGTGAAGACTGAGCAGCCTGTTCCTGATGTATCATACTCATGGAAGATTTATATGAAATCTCAAGCAGACTGGAATGGTATTTTGAGTGATCTTTTGGGCTTGAATTGGTCACTATTTTATCGTAGTGTTAATCCTGTTGTCCCTTGAAATGAGAATCTAGTCAACATAATTGATAGTCGTATCCCTTCTCGTGCGCTGAGGTATCGAGTGAAGGACAAACCATGGTTCAATCAAGATTATAGACGTACTTATTTGTAGAAGGCGGGGCCTATCATCTTTGGACGGGTAGCTGATCAGATATGACTTGGAACTACTATTCTCAGCTTTTGCTCCAAGAGTTTATGCTTCAACTGAAAAGGAATACATTTCAACCATAAAAGAATCCGTCTCTGGTAAAACCAAAGAACATAAGAGGTGGACTACCGTTAAATCTGCACTCTTTGGTGTAGATGCAACAGTTCCTCCTTTACCTAAACCAGATGGCTTTGTCATTCACTGTCCAAAGGAAAAGGCAACCATTTTGGCTGATGTGTGACAGTAAACAGAGTAATGAAAACTTGATCTTCCTCATTCCTCTTTTCCTGAGGCTAAACTGACTAGTTTAGCTTTTCAATCTCGTGAAATTAAAGCTCTCTTGATGGACCTTGATGCTTATGAAGGTGTACACAGCAGATGTCATAGCTCCAAAGTCATCTGTTATTCTGCGCAAGTTAGCAAGAATAGGAGCTTTTAGCAATTGTTGGAGAACAGGTAATGTTACTCCACATTTAAATGTGTTTGTGGTAGCTCAATTCCGACTGATTACCACTCTATTTCCATAATTCCCATATTATCTGAAGTTTCTGAACGACTTTTGTCAAAACATCGTAATAGGTTTGCTTAATGTATTCATCTGTTCCTAGTTTGTAATTTGGTTTTGTAAAGGTCTTGGAGCATGTGATGCCCTTCTTACAATTTCCAATGCTGTACAGAAATCCCATAATTGTGGTCACGAAGTTCGCATGATTGGCCTTGATTTTAGAGCTGTCTTTGGCAGCATTAATCATGAGGCCCTTGTTTTTAAACTCAAAACAGTTAGGAGTGATTGGGTCATTCCTTAGCATCATTACTGAATTTTCAAGTAAAAGACCGCAAAGAATTGTTGTTGATGGACACCACAGTGACTATAGGAATGTGATATTTGGTGTTCCTCAGAGTAGTGTTCTTGGCCCATACTTTTCTTACTGTATACACATGACATGTGGTTTGGCCTAGAAAACACGGTCATTCCATATGCAGATGATGCTACACTCTACATCAATTCCACCTCCTGAATGTAGAATACCTTAATACAGATCTAGCTAAAATTAGTGCATGGTGCAAATCATGGGGCATGAAGTTGAATTATAACAAAACTCAAAGTATCATTGTAAGTAAGTCAAGGACAGTTGTCCCTCGACATCCGGATCTCAGCATTGATAACGTTTCTTAAACTTTGTATGACTCTTTTAAACTTTTAGGTGTGATTCTAGACAGAAAATTTATTTTTGAGAAAAACATTAGATCTGTGTCTTCTTCAATTGCACAAAATATTGGCTTATTGAGAAGTCTTTTAAGATTTTTGGTGATCAATCTATTCTGAAGAAGTGTTTTAATTATGCCATCTTACTTTGTTTCGAGTTGTTCTCCTGACTGGTCTTCAGCTGCTGATTTTTATCTTTATTTGTTGGACAGGAAGTTACAGTCTATCAAATTTCTTATTCCAGATATAGATATCAACCTCTGGCACTGTTTCAATTAGTTCATTTTACATGTTGCAAAATTTTTTTTCGTAATTCTGATCATCCTTTACATTCAGACCCTTCCCAGAAAGTTCCATCCTATTTGTAATACTAGGGATGCCGTTAATTCTAATAGTCGAGCCTACTCCATCATGAGGCTCAATACTACCCAGTTTTCTAAAAGTTTTATTCCACCTGTGACCAAGTTATGGAAAGATCTTCCTAATCAAGTAGTTGAATCAGTAGAACTACAAAGTTCATACTTGCAGCAAGTGTTATTACGTTGAACAGGCTGACATTTTTATAGGTTGTATATGAAATATCTGTTTTGACGCTGTTACGGTTTTTAAAATATTTAATTTTAATTGTTCATTATTTCTAATACCATTTATCTATTTTCTTATTTCCTTTCCTCACTGGGCTATTTTCCCTTATTGGAGCCCTTGGGCTTATAGCATCTTGCTTTTCTTACTAGAGTTGTAGCTTAGCTAGTAATAATAATAATAATAATAATAATAATAATAATAATAATAATAATAATAAAAATAATATGGAGATTGAATCAATATCAACTAACCCAAGATATGTAAAGCCTTGGAAGTCAAACGAAAGCATAATACACACACACCAACGTTATTATTACTATTACTATTACTAAGGTACAACCCTAATTGCAAAAGCAGGATGCTTTAAGCCCAAGGGCTGTAATAAGGAAAAATAGCTAAGGCAAGAAAGGAAATAACAAAAAAGATAGAATAGTATACAGCACGTGTTTCACATATGCTCGTACACTGTAATGGTCTTCTCTCTTTTTTATATATCTCGCTCTCCCCCTCGCTATTAACAGAACCTATTCAAGACTGCCTTTATATAAGGGTTTGAATTTTTGTGGCATTCTTGCCTGGAACCTCTTGTATATAAACTTAATTTCTGTTGAAATAATGTTAGTTGCATTCACCTCACCTCTCAGTTATAATCTAACGGCCCCGTCGCACAAAATAGTGACCGCCAGTGGATCAGCTCCCTCCCGTCTTCCCCCTCACTGCTGTGTCTTACTGTCTGATGATGACGGCCTTCGACCCTGACTCTTCTATCAATGCCACACCCATGAAACTACTGCCCTTTCGCCAGTACAAAGGCATTCGCCTGGTTTCAGTACACTGAGGTCCACTTTCACATTAAACATTTTTCACCATATCAAAAGGATGGGGACCCCAGTGTTCGCCAGATTCAGGTGTCTGGCTCCGGATCGTTTGGCAGCCGCTAAACAAATGTTTGCCAAAATGGAAGAAAAGGGCCTTTACCAAAAGGCCACAAGCCCATGGTCGTCACCCTTACACCTTGTCCTGAAAAAAGATGGCTCCCTACCTTCGTGTGGGGATTACAGGTGTTTGAACATGCAGACAGAGTTAGATCACTACCACTTCCCAAACATCGCCGATGTGACCTACTTGAACAAAGTGAAGGTTTTCTCCATACTAAACATCCTGAAGGGATAGTATCTGGTGCCCATGAACCCAGAAGACATCCCCAAGACTGCTATCACCGCCCCAATTGGTACATACCTATCACAGCCCCAATTGGTACATACACCTTCAACTACTCGGAGTTTGGCCTTCATAATGCTGGGACCACTTTTCAATGTCTCATGGATGGCATCTTAGGGGACCTCCCCTTCTGTATATGTTACGTGGACGACATACTAGTGTTCTCTTACTCCAAAGAGGAACACCTCCGTCACCTACGCATCGTGCTCGACCACCTACAACAGAACAGCTTTGTAGTCCGGTACAACAAGTGTACCTTTGGTGCCAATGAAGTATTGTTCTTACGGTACCGTATCACTCCTGAGGGAGTCCATTCCCTCTCTGAGAAGGTAGCAGTTGTTCAAAACTTCCACATGCCCTCTACTGTGAAAGCACTGCCAGAATACTTGGGCATGATTAATAATTATCACCGTTTCCTGCCAGCCATCAACGCTACTATTGCCCCATCTATGCGTCCCTCAAGGTCAAGCCAAAATATCTGAAGTAGGGTCCCTTCAGGAAGTGGCCTTCTGCAATGCAAAGAATGCTCTATCAACTGCTTCTGCTCTCACTATTCCCATGCCAAATACCCCCTCTCCTTCTCTGCACCGACACCAGTGATGTCACTCTTGGTGCAGTACTCAAGCAGGTGTTCAATAGCTCACCTGCTTATTGGCCTTCTTAAGTAGAAACCTGGTCAAGGTGGAATCCAGCTACTCTACCTTCGACCGCGAATTACTGGCAGTGCACTTGGCTGTCCGTCATTTTCGCCCCTTCTTAGAAGATACACTCTTTGTCATTCGCACAGACCACATGCCTCTGGCACATGCCTTCACTCAGCAATTCAATGCCTGGTCCACACGTCAACGCCGACATCTCTCCGCCATGGCTGACTACAGTTGTACCCTTCAATACGTCCCTGGGAAAATGAATCCCATTGCCAATGCCCTGTCAAGAAACACATTGGCCACAATTAACCTGAGATTGGATTTCAATCCCTTGGCAGAAGCCCAACAAAATGATCCAGAGGACCAAGCATGTAGTACATCCTGCACATCCCACAGTTGGGAAGACATCTCCCTCGATGAATGCAGCACCAACTTCCTCTGTGACATCAGCACTGATAGACCCTGACCATGGATACCTGCTCCCATGCGCTGAAAGGTGTTTAATTTCATTCATAACCTTTCACATCCCCCTCGTCGATCTACTGCACAGCTATTGAAGACTTAGTTCATTTGTCAAGGTAATACTAAGGATACTATGGATTGGGTTCGCGCCTGTAATTCGTGCCTATCTTCAAAAGTACACTGACACACAGATTCAGGAGTGGGCACCTTTCCTCAATCTCAATGCCATTTTGCCCACATTCACGTCAACATAGTAAGTCCCCTACCCATATCACAAGGATATCGCTACCTGTTCACCATCATTGACCGCTCCACTTGCTGGCCCAAAGCCACTTCCATGGAAACTGCAACGTCTGCCTCAATGTACATCTGCCTTACTCTCAGGGTAAGTAGCAAGATTTGGTAGCCCTGAGCATATTACTTCTGACAGGGGTATCACTTTCCCCTCTCAATTTTGGACATCATTAGAAAATCTTCTGGGCATCACCCTAGATCAGACAAGAGCCTACAACCCTGCAACCAATGGAATGGTTGAACGTTTTTTCACACCCTCAAAGCAGCTTTGATGTCCCACTGTTATGATTCCAACTGGTTTACACAGCTTCCCTGGGTCCTCCTGGGACTAAGGATCACTCCTAAAGAAGTCCTGGAGGTTTCAGCAGCTGAAATGGTGTGTGGCGACCCGTTGGTCGCTGGCAACCTCCTTAGACAATCTGCAGCGCCTACATCACGTTGTGGAAAAATTTACTCCATGCTGCCAGACTTGCAAGACCCCAGGTAAGCAACACATACCACAGATTTTCACTCAGCAACGCACGATTTCTTGTGAAACGATACAAGCAAGCCACCACTAACGCCCCCTTATAGGGGCCCTTTCCTTTTGATCCGTCCCAATCTGAAAGCTCTCTTGATTAGCATTTGTGGCAAAGAAGACTGGGTCTCCATTGATCGACTAAAACCTGTATATCTCCTGCACGATGACCTACTTACAGTATGACTCTCAAGAGCAGGGTGCTCTATTTCACATGTATGTCTTTCTTGGGGGGGGGGGGGTGCCATATACCACAAGTGTTTCACACATACTCATATATTGCAACAGTATTTTCTCTTCTTTTATATCTCACTCTCCCCCTCACTATTAAAGAACTGTTTAAACCTGCCTTTACATGAATAAGTCTGTTTGAATTTTTGTGACATTCTTGTCCCCAACCTCTTATATATTAACTCGTTCCCTGTTGAAATAAAGTCAGATGCATTCACATCACCTCTCAGTTATAACCTAATGGCCCACTCGCACAATAGTGTGCCTGAATGTACCCTCAAGTAAGAGAATTCGAACCAAATTGGGAAAATAGCCTTGTGAGGAAAAGTGGGCCTAAGTGTATCCTCAAGCAAGAGAGCTCTAACCAAAGACAATGGAAGACCAAAGCAAGTTATTATTATCATTTTATTACTAGCTAAGCCACAATCCTAGTTGAAAAAGCAGGATGCTTAAGCTTAATGGCTTCAACAGGGAAAATAGCCCAGTGAGGAAAGAAAAGTGCGCCTTAGTGTCTCCTCAAGCAAGAAAACTTTAACCCAAGACTATGGAACACCAAAGCAAAGTTATCATTATTATTTCCATTACTAGCTAAGCCACAACCTTAGTTGGAAAGGAAGGATACTATAAGCTCAATGGCTTCAACAGTGAAAATAGCCTGATGAGGAAAGAATAGTGCGCCTGGGTGTACCCTCAATTAAGAGAATTCTAACCCAAGACCATTATACAGAGGCTATGGCTATGGATTTGTTACTTGACGGAGCCTCAAGGTTTCATCATCAATTTCAATTATAACATACAGTTTGGTCACGCGGTAAGTGAACAAAAAATCAAACGGAAAGAAATGGAACAGTATGGAAAAATAAAAAGCGCATGAAAACTGATTAGTTCCCAAAAACATATATAATAAAAAAAATATTTCACAAAAGATTGCAACAAATAAAACAACTCAATAAATGTCATAAGTGGGAAAATACCAATGATTAAGTCCTCGACCTTTGGTGTTTACAATGTTGAAAAATTTTATATATGTTTCAATGCAAGTATTGAATTTAACAATTGAGTACTTTTTATTATTTAAGACAAATTATATTTTCACAATGGGTCAGTGACCTTTGAAGGCCATAATAATAAATCAATTCTGTATCATTCATTCACTAATAAATCAATTCTGTACTATTCATTGACATTTAATGCAGGGCAGGAGGTTTTTTTTATATCTGCTTACAAATATCTGAAGATAAAGAGCTGTTTTCAAGTTTCAAGATTTAACAGCTCGTGATAAGGTATAATATGAATACTTTAATTCATCAATAATAGTCTTCAATATCATTCACATAAAATTTTAGGTAAACACTTTAGTCAAGATACCTCCTAATTCTGAATACACATTTTTATCGCTCTATTATTATTATTATTATTATTATTATTATTATTATTATTATTATTATTATTATTACTAGTTGAAATAGCTGAATTCACAAGCCCAAGTGCCAAAAATGGAAAAGAAGACCAATGCGTAAAAGAAACGGACAAAGATAAACCTATCAAACAGAGAGAGAGAGAGAGAGAGAGAGAGAGAGAGAGAGAGAGAGAGAGACTCATGTTAACCTGCTCAACAGCAAGGTATTTGAACCAATAATGAACATCTGAATTTCCACCGGCTCAGCTATTCATTCTATGATCATCCAATTTGGTAACTGTCAGATTAACAAAAATCCAGAAATCTGTGTAACACTGAAAATATAAAAAGTAAGATTTATAAATAACTGCTCTATTATTATTATTATTATTATTATTATTATTATTATTATTATTATTATTATTATTATTATTATTATTATTATTATTATTATTATTATTACTAGCTAAGCTACAACCCTAGTTGGAAAAGCAGGATGCTATAAGCTCAAGGGCTCCAGCAGAGAAAAATATCCTAGTAAGGAAAGGAAATAAATAAAGTATACGTATGGAATAGTATATAGGAAGTTCTGAATGGAAAGGAGAGTCAAAATTATGAAATATCTTAAACAGCATTCATAAAGACTTAGTTGAAGAATAGTGCCGAAGATTTGTATCTATCACGACCACCATCATCATCATCATCATCACCATAATAATAATAATAATAATAATAATAATAATAATAATAATAATAATAATAATAATAATAATAATGTTTCTAACCATCTAGAATTCAGTAACTGTGTAGAACCATTTTAGAAGGCGCGGGAGAAGTCTCCATAGTGTGTTTACTTTTGACCAACATATTTATCAGTAAGTGTTAAATAACAAGATTTCTATATACAAGTGGACAAAATAGTTACTAAACATGTGTGGGGTAACACCGTTTTTCACTTGTTTGGAGAAACCCGTTTGCACTAAGTGTTCCAAACGGCTCCTAAGATCAGCAGTTTTCCGGTAGGTGTCCGGCAACATTGTACCCTCGATGGCGTCTATCCTTTCCTAACTACCCTAGTAAAGTTCCTATCCACGTGCAAGGATAGAGACTGCCTCAGACTGCGCTAGAAGCTAGTTCCTCGTCCGTCTATGCGAGATGAAAAATATGGTTCATCATCACATAAAAATAAAAGGTCTTCAGTATATGCGAGTAAAACGGTTCCGTTTAGTTCGAGGGAAAGGGTCCCTCGTCATGTGTGAGATGCAGTTTCCAACATCCATGTAAAAACAGTTCCCATCAAAAGTGAAAGATTGATCATCATGCGTATGAATACAGTTCCCATTATTTTTTTAGAATACAGTTCGATCATGATTGACAATTCAGTCCTATTTCAGAATACAGTCCTATCATGTGTGAAAATTCAGTCCCATCGTGTGTGAAAATACAGTTCCACTCATTTATAAAAACAGCAAACATCATGTGTGCAAAGTATTACCTACATATGAGAAAAAGTAGCCATCTTGTGTGTGTATAAAGTCCTTAAGATTTGTTAGTAAGTGTCTCCCATCACTCGTAAAATATAGTTCCCATCATGTAAGTAAAAATCTGATTTCCTATCATGTGTGAGTAAAACTGTGCCTCATCAGCTTTGATTGATTGATTGATTGATTTAAAGTTTTCTGGCATCCTGACATCTAAGGTCATTGACGCCGATCATCAGCTTTGAAAATACAATTCCCATCATATATGAAAAAAGGGCACCCATCATGTGTGAGTAAAACCAATTATTATTATTATTATTATTATTATTATTATTATTATTATTATTATTATTATTATTATTATTATTATTATTATTATTAGCCAAGCTACAACCCTAGTTGGCAAAATGAGGGAAAGTGGAGAGCTCCTATCACGTATGGAAAAAAATCTTCACTACGTGCGAGAATAAAGAGTTCCTATCATATACAATCTATAAAAAAAGACCCATAATGTCTGAGTAGAACAGTTCCTCGTCATGAGTAAGAAAAAATCCCTCACTAAGTGAGAGAAAACATAGTTCCTTATGAAACGTTCGAAAATAGTTTTTAATTATGCGTGAAAAAAAAAATCTTACTAAATGTAATAAACGCTTTGCTATCATGTGTGGGAAAATATAATCCCACTTAATAATAAAAAAGGGAACCATTCATCATTATCATTCATCTGTCAAAAATGGTGTACAAATTATCATTCATCAGTCAAAAGAGTTATTGACAAATGCCAATAGGGCGGGGGAACCTGAAGCCCTTTTCTGGGCAAGGGCAATGGCAGATAAATAACAGAAAAAAAAAAATACCTCCTTAGTGTGATTCAGAAAAAAATCATTCGATGATTGTAGGTAAAGTAATTCGCAGTACGTACGTCAAGATAAAATGGCAAAAATCACCTCATATATGAATGAGACAGAAAAAAAAGGAGCTGATTTTATGTAACTTTATTTCATCTGATTTGACGGTGCTTTTTTTGTCCCCTCTCCATTATTAAACTGCACGTTAGATTACTGATTAATGAAGTTCGCAATTCCGACCCCTTTTTTCATTATCGTACCTCGCGTCCAATTCCCCCTTTTTACTGTGCTACAATAATTCCACTTTTCATGAGCTTATCTTTTCACTTCCAATATGATTACAACGCAACAGCGCCAATGGGGAAAAACGCTTTTTTTTTGGATGAAGATTATATGCACGCTGTGATGGATAACCTAAAGTTGTAAATACAAATATTACATAAAAGACCTGTTTGAAAATAAATGTATGATGCATTTTTGCATGCATAGTGAAATAAATATGCTACATAAATTATAGAGCAAAGCATAATTCAATCAAAAGCGATAGGATTGCTGTCATGCACAGCTACAGGCGAGGATAAATGGAATAGTTCCAGAGTAATTTATATTAGGAGAGGGATATCCAATGGCATTTCTCTATCATCGTTCGACGGTATATCAATAAAAAAAATTATCGCTAAGTTGATTATTTTAAAACTAATAATAAAGGCTAAGCGGTTGTATTTATAAATATATAAATGAATGCTAAGTATATTTAAGACCTGGGTATAATGCGAAACTAATTCTTTAAAAAAAAAATATTAATACACTTCAACTATATATACAAAGTTTACACTCCAAGGCAAGAATTAAAAAATTGACTGTGTAATATCAATCTGTTAAAGATCTAAAAAAAAATATGCATAATCCAAATAATACTATCCAATAGTATGAAATGCACAATTCACTTGCTTTACCCTTGATAATACCCTTTGGCAAAGAAATTCTGAGATTATGAAAGGTCATTACTAATATCTTCAAGGATTACAGATTATGAACTACCAACCGGGACTGAAAATGACACAGAACGTTGAAATACTAGTGTGACTGAAAATGACACAGGACGTTAAAATACTACAACAGGACTGAAAATGGCACTACTTTAAAATACTATGAGACTGTAAATAACACACGACGTTAAAAAACTACAACGGAGCTAAAAATGACACAGGACGTTAATACAACGGGAGTGAAAATGACATAGGACGTTAAAATATTACAACGGGACTGAAAATGACACATGACGTTGAAATACTATAAAGGGACTGAAAATGACACAGAACGTTAAAATACTACAAAGGGATTGAAAATGATACAGAACGTTAAAATACTACAAAGGTAGTGGGTTTCCATGGGCACCAGCCACCCGTTGAGATACTACCGTTAGAGAATTATGGGGTCCTTTGACTGGCCATACAGTACTACATTGGATCCTTCTCTCTGGTTACGGTTCACTTTCCCTTTGCCTACACATGCACTGAATGGTCTGGCCTATTCTTTACAGATTCTCCTCTGTCCTTATACACCTGACAGCACTGAGTTTACTAAACAATTCTTCTTCACCCAAGGAATTAACTATTGCACTGTAATTGTTCAGTGGCTACTTTCCTCTTGGTAAGGGTCAAGAGACTCTTTAGCTATGCTAAGCAGCCCTTCTAGAAGGAAACTCCTAAACCCAACCATTGTTCTCTAGTCATGGGTAGTGCCATAGTCTATGTACCATGGTCTTTCACTGTCTTGGGTTAGAGTTCTCTTGCTTGAGGATACACTGGGGCACACTATTCAATCACTTTCCTCTTCCCCTTGTTTTTTGAAAAATTTTACAGTTTACATAGGAAATATTCATTTCAATGTTGTTACTGTTCTCAAATTATTTTATATTTCCTTGTTTCCTTTCCTCACTGGGTTATTTTCCCTGTTGGAGCCCCATGGCTTATAGCATTCTGCTTTTCCAACTAGCGTTGTAGCCTAGAAAGTAATAATAATAATAATAATAATAATAATAATAATAATAATAATAATAATAATAAAAGGGACCGAAAATGACACAGGACATTAAACTGTCTCAGAACATGCCTGTCACCTTTTTCCTTTTATTGACCTACAAAAGGCTATAGGTGCCTTACTAATAAGAAGGAATTGAAAGTTTATCTTTACTCCCCTGAACAGTGAATTCTTTCAGCACCTATGGGCTGCAATATTGCAAGAGCAAGTGTCTGGCAAGAAGGGCCAGGCAATTTACAACAGCAAAACACCAGTAAGAAAAGAAACAATGGCTCTCTGAAAGTCTTCTATATACTTGGTAAATGGTGTTGGAAAAAAAACTAAGCAATCCATAACATATAAAACAAGAAAAAAAATATAGATCTCGGAAGGTCTTCTATATACTTGATATGAGCAGTCGGAACAAAAGCATATTTTAGCAATTTGCATGATGATTGTTAAGGATTTCATAATGCAATGTTTTCTTTAACGATACTTATAATTTTCTGATAATTACGTCTCCATAATCAGTGTGCTGTTAAATTTTTAATGCTATATTTATCTATGTTATCGACACACAGCATCAAAATCAGAAACCCAAACAGATAAGGTTTGAGGAACGAAATTTCAAAAGCACCCCCTGTGTCACTGCAAAGATCTTTACAAAAAAAAAAAATTAAAAATAAACTAATTCATGAATTATTTATCTATTTATTTATTTTAATAAATCGTATTGAGGTTAAGTGTATGATAATAAACACAGCGTACGACACAAAACATTATCTAAAACGTAATGGATGAACGTAGAGTTATCAGAAGTAAATCAGCAATTCTAAAAATTGTTCTCTGGCCTATTTTAATCTTGCAGGTTTATCTGAGACAATCAGAATTTTGACAACCAGGGGTAAAATTGCACATAATTCCCACTGATAAGCATGTATCAAGCTTCAAAGGGAATAATAATAATAATAATAATAATAATAATAATAATAATAATAATAATGGGAGCGTGCTTGAACTAAACAATCACAATATAGGACGATAATAAACAGTGCAGTATATAGCAGAGCTTAAACATTACGAACAATAAAAAAAATTTCTTCCCAATCCAAAGAGAACCTTGATCTCATAAACTAAAGTAATCGGTGGACAATTAAGAGAACAATGATATATGTTAGAGAGAGAGAGAGAGAGAGAGAGAGAGAGAGAGAGAGAGAGAGAGAGAGAGAGAGAGAGAGAGAGAGAGAGAGAGAGAGCGGACCCTGTCCTTGTAGAGCAACAGCATTTAAAGTCAAAATAATCAGGATGAGATAAAAGCACAAAATAAAGAGAGTGAGTGAACCAGGGGGGGGGGGGCTTACTCTGTCAGACACAAGAGGACCGGCGCCTGTCCAATCCCGCCAAAATAGCCCTGTAATCTTTGGAGAGTCGGCCGTGCAGATATTCTTTCATTTTTAAACCGTTTAAGACGGCAATTTCCTGAGAGATTCCCCCGAAAGCTTATAGAGACCCATGTAACTAATTCAACAAAAAAAGAAGGAAGGCCCATCCTCTCTTTTATGTCCCAGAGACGAGGGGGTATAGCCGGCATAATTATTCCCACATATAATTGTGTCGCTCAATCCACTGTTGCCACTCCTAAATCGAAAGAAATCCCCGCCTCGTTTTTCCCGCCAAAAAGCGATGGAAGGCCGCGAAGAAATACGACAACCGGAATACGCTGAGGCTCTGCCGGGCAAATGAGCCATCCCTTGGACACTCTATTCCTCCTATCCACAAGGGGCCGTTCCCCTGCGCGGGTCCCCCAAGGGGATCGCGTTTTAAACATTCGTAGAAGTCGACTAGTCAAGGCGGAATTAATGACAGGGATTCTTGGTACGGGTCAAAATGCGTCTTACTCATGCTTCTTCTTCTTCTTCATTCCAGCGGCCAGAGAGAAAGAAGCTTGGCCCGAGAGGGGAAGCTTTCGAAGCCCCATCATCATGAAAAGATCTTTGAAGCCCTATCCTTAAGTAAGGATGTTTAAATCCCTCTCCCCCTCTACCTCCTCAGTCTAAGAGGGGGAGGGGGGACTGAGGAGAGGAAATGACAGGGGAGGGGTTCAAGGAAAGCTCTAGACAGTTCGCCTTCATAGTCAAATTAATACCTTTTTGATTATTGCAAAAGCCGTTGTGATTTGAGTTCATTCCAGGCGGTTTATGGCGGGAGAGGTTTCTTATGTTGCATAAAATTGAGGTCTCTCTCTCTCTCTCTCTCTCTCTCTCTCTCTCTCTCTCTCTCTCTCTCTCTCTCTCTCTCTCAGTAAAACAGCAAATGAAGAAAACGAATAGACAAGATATTTTTTTCTGGGAGATGCAATCAGTGAACATCTCAGTTCTGTCACCACTGACCAACTTCCACCAAAGCATACGATCAATCGTATTAATACTTTGTGCGCGAGTCAAACAGTTCACTCTTGCTTTGTATCATTACTTTTTACGTAAAGACGCCGAGACTGGTAAAAAAAAAAAAAAAAAAAAAAAAAAAAAAAAAAAAAAAAAAAAAAAAAAAAAAACTACCGAAAACTCCGACCTTCAAGTTAATTTGAACGTCGTTTGCTTAAGAGATGGTTCGAACTCGCTGCGAATTATAAAGAAGTTGTTGAGTTTAGCCTTGTAACTAAGAACACAAACAAGGAAGAAAAACACGATAAAAACGAGCTGTTTTAGGTCAGACTAGGATGGAGTCAAAGGAAATGATTTTAGGACTGGGTTCCAATGATACACTGCTTTAATTATAATACATAATGAATGATGAGTGAAATAAAAGACTCATACACACAGAAATGCTTACAAACAACAACAAATGCATTCATTTCAAGTCCACTGCAGGACAAAGGCCTCAGACCTATCCTTAGTCATGTCTGGGGTTTTCCACCCTGGTGATGAAGGGAGACTTTAGTGTGATCGCTAACAGCAAACCAACCCAGTATGCGTGGTTCCGCATAGTACAGCTTTGGTGATTATGGCGTTACACAAATCCACTCAAAAGGGCAGCCAAGACCGTTAAACCACTTGAGTAAGAAAATATCCCTTATATGGCGGATGATCATTTCTCGTATGGTATAGTTTCACCACATTATTATTATTATTATTATTATTATTACTAAGCTACAATCTTGATTGGAAAAGCAGGACGCTATAAGCTAAAGGGCCCCAACAGGGAAAAATAGCCCAGTGAGAAAAGGAAATAAACCAATAAATAAACTACAAGAAAAGTAATGAACAAATAAAATAAAATATTCTATGAACGGTAACGATATTAGATTTTCATATATAGAATATAAAAACTTAAAAAAAAGAAGATTTAAGATAGAATAGTGTGCCCGAGTGTACTCTTAAGCAAAAGAACTCTACCTCAGGTCAGTGAATGACCAAGGTACAGAGGCCATGGCACTACCCAAGACTAGAGGACAAATGTTTAATCTCGGAGTATCCTTCTCCTAGAAGAGCTTCTTACCATAGCTAAAGAGTCTCTTCTACCCTTACCAAGAGGAAAGTAGCCGCTGAACAATTACAGTGCAGTAGTTAACCCGGTGAGTGTAGAAAATTTTTTCGGTTATGCTAGAGTTGTCAGGTGTATGAGGACAGATGAGAATGTGGAAAGAATAAGCCAGAAAAAAAAAAAAAAAAAAAAAAAAAAGTCATAACCAGAGAGAGGGATCCAATGTAGGCTACTACTGTCTGGCCAGTCAAAGCCCATATATCAAACTATTCTGTTTACCTAACAAAGTTACTATGCTAGTGAAACCGCTGATTAACAGTGAATACATATGGTGAATAAGAACAGATGAATGTCTAGTATGGGGTTGTGGACCCTTTATTAGGAAGAAACTCAAAAGCCAACTGTAATTACGCACTTCACTCATATGGGATTCTGAGAAAAGAATACAACTACATCTTCGTTGACCTGCAGGATGTGAATGTTATTAAAGGCTAAATTGCTAAATCACTACAGCCAATCGCCTGGAAAGGAATGGTTGTGGTAGCCTACTGGAAACGTCCTTGTCAGACAATTTGTTGGACGGGAGTCTGAGATCCGACCAAGTACAATAGTTCCTTGTAGTGTCTGCAACCTTACCATTCTCGTGTGCTAGCAGGTTTGAGAGTCTACAGGTCTACCCACGCGTCATCAGCAGCCATTTCCTGGCTCTCCCCAGTCCTAGCTTCATGGAGAGAGGCTTGGGCACTGACCATATGCATATATAGCCAGTCTCAAGGGCACTGTCCTGTTCCTTGCCTCTTCCAGTCATGAGCGACCTTTAAACCTTTAAATGATAAGATCAGTACGCTTAGCTGATTGATTTAAGGAAAGAAAGATGAAGGTTTTGGTACTAAGCAATATACGTAAATGAAATAGCAATGTGTGTAGGAATGGGAATGATAAAGAATAAAAAAAAAAGAAGAAATAATAAATTGAAAGGTTTGATGAAAGTAAAGGAGTATAGCTGATGGAGCTACATGATAGATGAGAAGAGAATTTGCATGCACACAGGAGAATGGACAGGATAATCAAGAGCAAATTTAGTTTAAAAAAGGCAAGAAATATAAATGAAAAGAAAAATTTTAAATACTGACTGAAGAAGACAAAAATTGCTACTAGGCAGTAAATGTATAGAAAAAGTTAATAAATATGAAAAGCAAATGGAGCTCTCCGGTGTAAATGCAATGTCAGTATATTGAGAATTTCTTGAAAGGTCTAAGAGTGAAAACAGTAAATTTACAATGAACAGTGGTTCAGGAAAGGACTGCTGAGGACATCATAAGGCCACTTAAGAGATGAAGAATGGAAAAGCACAAGATGTTAACGAAATCAAACGCAAAATGCCGTGTGAAGTGTGATTACGTGGTTAGCCGGTGTATGCAAACTTTGTGTAGACGAGGGAGAGAGTCCAAAGGAATAGGAGAGACAAAGTGCTGGAACTAACGTTACTCGTCGTACCAGACAAGGTGTATGATATAGATTTAAATAGGAAGAGAGACATAAGATAGAAATATGGATAGGGGAACAGCAGTGTGGGTTTAGACAAGGAGGAAGTTATGAGCCTATCGTTTGTTGTTATGAAAGTAAGAAAATAAAACTGTTAGTTAAACAAAACTTAAGAAAAGTTTATGATAAAATCGATAAAGAGGCTCTGTGGTGGTTGTTGAGAAAATATATACTGAGGTTAAGTTGTTGGGAAAAATTAGAAGTCTGTGACACGTGAAGTATGAGTTAGAATACATAGATGAGAGAGTGAATGGTTTGATATGACAATGGACATGAGACAATGAAGCGGTATATCTCATTGGCTATCCGATATCTTTATAGATGAAGTAACATGTGAAGTCATAGAAAGGACAGTGGTTGTAAATGAGAATTTGTTGGACATAAACATGAGTTGTCAATTGAGTGTGGATTGATTGACGTTTGCAGAGGATTCTGTGCTGATTGATTATTATAAGGAGAAGCTGCAGTAACTAAGAAAAGTTTATGTGCGAGTTTAAAAGAGGAGAAAATGTAAAAGAAATGGAAATATAAAACCTTGTTATTCAGGAACTTACAATATATATATATATATATATATATATATATATATATATATATATATATATATATATATATATCTATATCTATCTATCTATCTATCTATCTATATATATATATATATATATATATATATATATATATATATATATATGAGGGACGTGCCTTCTAGGTAGGCAGTGCCTACACGGAATAAAATAGATCAGTAACATTTTCCATGTCCACCTAATCCAACATAATTATTAAGGTTCCTCTGGTTATTGTATGTAAAGTATCTCAATTATTTCCCGATTAGATAGGCATAACTTGCCTCTGCCTTTCAATCCCGGTAAGAAAGCTAGGTAGTCATGATGACTCACCAACGTGCTGACCAAGGTATATAGACCTCCCATTCTATATACCTTGGTGCTGACTTTATCCTTTACCGTTTTCTTCAAGTGCTAAATTTGCCTTCAACTCGGTCACTTAGCATCTCCCGTTGAGTGAGGTTGTACGCTTGTGTTTGGCTTATTGTTTTTTCTTCAGTTTTAGTTTATTTCCATTTATTTACATTTTCCACCTTTCAGGCAATGTATGGTGACTACTTTAAAGATATTTTCATCACTCTACATAACGAACGCAATTTCTTGACGAGATAGTGAGAAAACTCATTCCAAAGGCAGCACCAACGAGCTTGAGCTCAAATTCAAAGCTAACCCATACTATTTTACAATACCATAGGAACCTTTGCAAACTCTTCAACAGTATGAACAATAATCCCATGTTGTGGGATCCAGATACTTTAATGAGAAGCAATGGGTTTTATGATTGGCAAACAAAAGACTCGAAATACTTTTTCTGAGGGTTTTTAATGAGATTTTCACTAAACTGACACACTTTTCAATGCCTTACAAACCAAACTTATAGATATTCTATACTGCATTGAAATAATTAATGGAACAATAAATTCATTTGAGGATCTACAGAGCAATTCCGAGGATTTGTACGTCAAGTTTGAGGAATGTTGCAGAGAAAATAACTCAATCAAAATTTCGTACGAAAGGTTCAGTTAAAGAAGAAAGAATGAGAATATTTACGTGTAATTTTAGATGACGCACTGAATAATATGAAAGTAAAATTTGTTGATTTCAAGAACTTGAAGTTCATTTCATTAGTTCTTGGAAATTAAGGTCAAAATCTTTTTTGCCAAATTGATAAGGATACATTTGAAAGCTTAGAAAAGTATTATGTTAACTTTTTCGACGTCAAGAGACTGAAAACTGATTTAGCTGGAATTTCCAATGCACAATTGTTTCGAGATAAATATGTTAAAATTTTGCTTGATTTTATATTTGAAAATGAACTAACCCAAACATTCCCTGAAGCTATCATGTTACTGCATTTCATTTTGACAATTCCTGATACAGCTTTTTCTGTGGAGAGATCGTTTTATGCCTTGAAAAGAATTAAGAGCTACACCAGGACCAAAATGACAAATCAAAGCCTTTCGTCATTTGCCTTAATATCCATTGAAAAGTTAATACTTAACAAATGGAGCAAGACTCTACTCTCAATTTCTATGAAAAAGTGGCATACATTTTTGCTACAAAGAAAGAGAGAAGGATGGATATCCTGTACCAATAGGCTAATAAAATTGTTAGTAAGTAAACATTTTTAATATATTGCTTCTTTTATATACTAACAAATTTGTATGGCAATTTATAACCTAAAGGTCACTAACTGCCTAGATTGAGTAATAACTAACGGCACGCGCGCGCGCGCGTGTATATATATATATATATATATATATATATATATATATATATATATATATATATATATATATATATATATAGACATATATATATAGAGAGAGAGAGAGAGAGAGAGAGAGAGAGAGAGAGAGAGAGAGAGAGAGAGAGAGAGAGAGAGAGAGCAGGCGTTGGGGCCTGTGGGGCCAATCAGAACACAAATTCAACTGAGGCAAACCCTTACTGTTACGCTATCAAGTGACGAGGCTGAACAGCAACATGATAGGACCGAAAGTAGCGGTAACGAAAGTAAAGTAAGATCAGGTCGGAGCCAAATGAACGGTACAAGAACCTTAAATAATGCCTACAGAGCACCCTATGAGGTATACTGATGACACTGCCTCCCTAAGAGGCTGTCCTTGTTGATGCTTTAAATAAGGAAAGAGTATAAAAATTTATCACACTAACCATAATACAATCAAGACCGAAGTAGAATCATTTTCTAAATTTACAAATACACCACAAACACACACACACAACCACACACACACACACACACACACATATATATATATATATATATATATATATATATATATATATATATATATATATACATATACATATATATATATATATATGTATGTATATATATACATATATATATATATATATATATATATATATATATATATATATATATATATCGAGAGAGAAGTATATGCTTATATATACTATATGTAAAAGTAGAAATTATTGACCATTGATTATAATGGGATTAACATATTGCATAGCGAAACGGGAAAAATAACGAAAATTTGCAAATATCGGCAGAGTTCATGAAGAAAAGTTTTCATTTTCTTTGCGGTCGAATTAAATTCAGAGAATTTTCATAACACAAATTTAAAAGTCCTGCACATTATATCACCAGATTATAAGAAAAAAAATGGGTGTTGTTTTGACTTTATAATTAAAGTTAATTTTTAACCAAATTCGTTTAAAAAAAATAATAATGGAAATAGAGACATTATATTTTGCAGCAAAGCACCCTTTGTACAAAAGTGTATGAAGATAAATTACCGTTCAATAAAAGTAATGAGAACAACTTTTAACAATTTCTTTATCATAACTGAAAGGGAAACGTATTATGGAAGCGTTCGTCATTAATCTCAAAGGTATTAAAAATCCTTTTATAATAAAATAATAATTTCATCTTTCAGTAAAACATTTAAATTTTACATTTCCCTCATCAGATCCGGATTAAAAATATGTTATTTTTCATAATTCCAAGTTTATTTTCTATATACAACTGAGAATTAATTAAAATATTACAAAGCTAGCAAATGCAGATATGGCAACACAGGCTTATACAAAAACGGTATTGGATCTGTCCTGTACGCGTTCGCTTCGTGTTACAAAAAACACAAAGTCCAGTACTTTAAAACCCCAATTGATAAGCTCAGGTTTAAGGGTTTAAGCGCCCAGGTTTAATGATTAAAAAGCTCAGGTTTAAGGGTTTAAAAGCTCAGGTTTAACGGTTTAAAACCTCCGGTTTAAGGGTTTGAAAGCTCGGGTTCAAGGGTTTAAAAGCTCAGGTTTGCTGGTTTAAAAGCGGAGGTTTAATAGTTTGAAAGATCAGGTTTAAGGATTTAAAAGATCAGGTTTAACGTTTTCAAATCTTGGTTTTAATGGTTTAAAAGCTCAGGTGTAGAGGCTTACAAAGTAGGGTTTAAGGGTTAAAAAGCTCGGGTTTAATGGTGTAAAAGCTCAGGTTTAAGGGTTTAAAAGCCCAGGTTTACTGGTTTGAAAGCTGAGGTTTAATGGTTTGAATGCTCAGGTTTAATAGTTTAAAAGCCCGAGTTTAAGATGTTAAAATCTCGGGTTTAAAGGTTTAAAAGCTCAGGTGTAGCGGATTTAAAGCTAGGGTTTAATGGCTTAAAAGGTCGGGTTTAAGGGTTAAAAACATGGGTTTAAGAACTCGGGTTTTAAGAGTTTAAAAGCTCAGTTTTAATGTGGTAAAAGCTCAGGTTTAAGGGTTTAAAAGGTCGGATTTAAAGGTTTCAAAGCTCAGGTTTAAGGGTTTAAACCCTCGGGTTTAATGGTTAAAAGCTCGGATTTAAGGGTTAAAAAGCTTGTGTTTGAAGGTTTAACAGGCGTTTATAAATGGCAGAGACAAGGGACAGTGACAATGCCTAGAGACTGACCCATTATACAGTACATATGATCAGCTTCCAATCCCTCTCTCCACCCAAGCTAGGACTAGGGAGAGCCAAGCAATGGCTGCTGATAACTCAGCAAGTAGACGTAAAAAGCTTCCCTAAACGCCCGTTCCTAAGTGCACAAGGATGGTGAGGTTGCATACGCTACAAGAAACTGTAGCTATTATATCTTACCTGACTCAAGGCAACATTAATTCGTTTTCTATTCAGTGTCTTACGCAAATACTAAGTAAAAAGCTTCACTTTGGGCGTAAATTTACGAAATTAAGCTTTTTGCGTACTATAAGCAAAGGCGCTGGTGGAGCAAGAGACGAAATGCTGAATCGCTACTTACGTTCATTCCAACCACGGAACATCATCCCTGGAAAGTTGAAGATTAGAGTCCAAGGCTTAGAGCCTCAAGTCTACTGTATTTACAATTCAATTACCTAATGAGGTTAATTTTGTGTTTTACACTTCCAAATCTTCCGCTCCCTCTCTTAAGTGACATTGTTCTTAGGAGATAGAGCCTTAATACTGCGTTTGATTTTCTTCAAGAAAATATATTTAAGAAATATATGGAAAATTGTGTCTTTTATACACCTTCTGGACAATATATATACATATACATACATACACACACAAATATATGTATATATGTGTGTATATACAGTATATATATATATATATATATATATATATATATATATATATATATATGTATATATACTGTAAATATTTATATATATATATATATATATATATATATATATATATATATATATATATATATATATATATATCCATATATAATTTCACTCGTAAAAAATAATATTTTAAAATATGAGTTCCACGTCTATAAAGTTGAAAGAAAAAAAATATTATTTTGAAAACTGAATTTTTAAGATGATTGAATGAAAAAATGTTTGATTGAATGAGCTACTGGCTTTTAAACCACTTTTCTCTTGTAACTAATTTGAACGCATTGCTACACAAAGACCATACTATAAATGCTTAATTATGGATGAACACAATGCCCAGAAAAATTCCACAATATTAGCCGGTTTATGAACATACACTAACACCATTATTTTTTTCTTCGCTTTCCGAATTTCCATTTAAAGCCTTTGTACTATTTTTAATACCATTCTATCTCCCTTTATACTTTGAATCAAACAGGATATCTAAGCAAATTTGATCCTTTACTCCTGTTTCAAAGCAATGTAAAATTTTCCTGAATATGGTAAATACTTTTAAAGAGGTATTTAGCAACTCAAAAATGTGGCGAAGGCAAATTACAAACGTGGTTTAATTCCCATAACAAAACGACTGACATTTAATTGCGCAGTTGTAAACCTTATTCATTAATAATCACCTAATCAACATTACTATGCAACTTTAAGAAAATAGAAATTCTTGTTAGTTACACAGTGTTCAGTTGCCAGATGTTTCCTTCGCATGCCGAGATTGCATATGTACCAAATTCATAAAGCCAGCTGTACCATTAAATGTCGCCCATAAATTGCATAGGCGAGGGACAGTGACAAAGCCCTAAAGACTGCATATATACATATGATTAGCACCCAAGACAATTCTCCATCAAGCTAAGACCAGGGAGGGCCAGGCAATAGTTGCTGATGAATTAGCAGGTAGACCTATAGGCTCCCCCATAGCTCCCACTCTTCAGCTCACAAGGATGGAGATGTTGCAGACACTGCAAGAAATTATCGAGTTTGAGCTGGACTCCATCACAGGTCCAGCAGAACACCACGCAGGGACGTTTTAAATAGACCACCACAACGCAAATCAAGTATCTTTGTCCTGGCGGCGTTTATTAACAGAAACAATGCTAGCAGACATGCGACAATCGGACAAAGATATATGAAATATGCTAAAAAGAAAAACCTGAAAAATTTGGTATGGTATAATAACCTAAAGATAATTTTCTAAACAACATGGGTACACTCCTCGAAAATATGTAGTTTAAAACATTTATACATATTTTGTATGTACAAAAAAAAAAAAAAAAAAAAAAAAAAAAAAAAAAAAAAAAAAAAAAAAAAAAAACAAAGCTGGACAAAAAGCCCCTAATAACCCAGATATAAGATCTTAACAACTAAGCAACAAAAACTAATTGACAAGTAATCTACATGAACTAAATCAAGAGAGTTAATTTGCCCATAATACCCACATCTACAAAAAAAAAAAAAAATTATATTTTTTAATATTTCCGTGTCAAAAACATCTCTGTTGGTTTTACAAAACCGAAAGACCCCCTTTCATCCCTTACCACATTAAGAAGGACCTCTTACGGTAGAAGCCATGTTTCAGATGATATTTAAGGACTGCTAAATCTGAACCTAAGACCCTGAACTATATAAGACTCCCGTTAATAAAAATCAAAATTACTTGAAACTTCATACGACTCCGGTTAAAAAAAAAAAAAAAAAAAAAAAAAAAAAAAAAAAAAAAAAAAAAAAAAAAAAAACGAAATTACTCAAAGCTAAATGTTTCCGGTTAACAAAACCAACATTACCAAAAATTCTAAGATAAAATAAAGCGATATAATTTAAGATTACCGTTTAAAATCATATATAACATATTCAAATGTTTTGACATCAATGAAAGGCTATTCTTCATAAGCTAAAATTTGCATTATCATGAAAGGAAAAAATATGAAAAGAGGTCTCTGGCCCTGACAATCAGGTCACTTATTTAAAGTTTTTGGGTTAAATGCTATTCTCATATAACCATGCTAAAATCATATATCTTTCGTCTATAGTGAAACGCAGAACCCAAATCTTCAACCATACACAGGTCTCAATTAGAGGTAAGTAGAATTAAGGAGAAACTCCTTGTCGACATAAGAGTATTATATTATAGTTGTTTTTATACTGTAAAATATAAGATTATATTATTATAGTTGTTTTTTATACTGTTAATACCCAACACTCTCCCTCTATCACCCCCCCCCCCCCCGCGTTATCCCTACATTAAGGGATTGTATGTCTGACACGACAGTACTAATGTTTATAATTTACCACAGGGCTTTTATAATTGCATGCCCTGGCAATCATTAAGTACTGTTCTTGGCAGTGGGGCTAGCCTTTGACTTACTAGTCCAACTGCAAGGTAGCAGTTTCCACACTTATTGGCAGGGAGCCTGGCACATCTATATATATACTCTCACAGCTGTGAGCTACATCACATTTGATTGCAGGCAAGACTTCTGGGGAATAGGTGATGGAGGGCCAATTTATATAAATAACTACAGGTTTGTATTAGTTAGGGAAAAATACAAATTACAGTATCTCCGAATTTGTCATTTGTTCCCATACTAACAAACCTTCCATTATTTATGTGGATGACTCATTCTTAGGTGGGTGGAAGTCCTAATTCTGGCATGGACATTGACCCCGGTTTTACCTAGTACAGTATATGACTGTGGACTAGGGAAAAATACTTTTACACCCCACTAAAATAAAGTGAGTATAATAGCGGCCTGAGTAATTAATTGTAATGAGAGTTTGTACTTCTTATATGAACACATTTTGAGTTTATATAGGAATTAGTAAGACGTTTCCCATTGCTTACCTCGCAGGAAATATGTTTCCCATTGCTTACCTCGCAGGAAACACTGGAGACGTTGTTAGTATATAAATTTGACTTACATTAGTCTAAACAAGGGAAGTGATTATTACCTGCAGATGTTGAAGGCAGCTTGAAGAGGGACCCGTGGTGCTATACCCCCAAGGGAGGGGAAGATGAAGAAAGGAAAGCCAGACATACTTTCATTCATCCCAGTCTTAACCCGGGTATCCCATGCCCTCAACCAACTGCTACTTGTCCATCAAGGAGCCTGAGGTATTCTTAAACCACATGTTGAGCAGCCACCACAGGACCGATAGTATAAGTATCAAGTCACCTGTGGGTCACGTCTTTTAAATAATGGGCTGTGAATGTATTTTGTCTTTTCCACACGTCCGCTTGTAGTACTTGCAACACTGAAAAGTTACGTTTGAATGCCAAAGACGTACTGATGCCCCTGACATCATGGGCTCTAGGTCCTCGAACCGGAAGAAGATCAGAAGCTGAAGCTCTTTTGATTACCTGGCGAATCCAGGATGAAACGGTGTTTTTAGTGATCCTCCTCTTTATGCTACCAGAGCTTACAAACAGAGATGTTAGTCGGGGCAGTGTCACTGCAGTGCGTTTAAGATAGCATATCAAACTCCTCAATGGGCATAGTAACAACTGATCTGGGTCATTGTTTACAGAACGGAGCTTGCAATCTGAAATGGACTGAATCTAGGTTCCAGTACCCTCGGATTTTGAGTCTTAGCAATGAACTCAGGGACGAAGCCGATTCACTTTCCCTCCTCCCCTTGAATGGGCGATGTCATACAAGAAGCCATGATGTTCACCAACTCTCTTAGCCAAGGCTAAAGCGAGCAGGAACACTGTCTTCAAAGTGAGGTTTCGGTCAGTTGCATGGCATAATGGTTCATAGGAAGGTTCTTTTAAGGATCTTAAAATGCAAACCATGTTCCAAGGAGGAGGCCTAATCTCTGACTGAGGGCAAGTGATCTCGTAACTCCGTATCAGTAAAGAAAGGTCCAACAAAGAGGAAATGTCAACTCCTTTCAGCCTAAAGGTGAGGCTCAAGGCTGAGCAATAGCCTTTCACCACCGAAACTGAAAGGATCTTTTCCTCCCGAAGGTATACAAGGAACTCCGCTATTATTGGTGCAAAGGCATCGAGAGGAGAGATATTCTTTCGGCAACACCAGCCACAGAAGATTGTCCATTTTGCCTGGTACACTAATATGAGGACTTACACAAGTATCTGGACATCTCTTCACAATTTGTCGTGAAAAGCCCTTCTGGATAGTCTCCAGGCGTAAAGTCAAAGCGACTGCATGGTTCTGCGCGTGTGGTTGTTTAAGTAGATCTAGTTGTGGAGGGAGCTCTCTCGGTAGATCTACTAGTACTTGCAGGAGGTCCAGGAACCACCCTGCATGATGCCATAGCAGAGCTACAAGGGTCATCATTAGGTTTTGGATGCTCTGGTCTTGCTTGAGCAGTCTTCTCATCAGACAGAAAGGGGTAAAGACTTACACGTCAATGTTGTCCCATCGTTGCTGAAATGCATCCTGCCACAGAGCCTGAGGGTCTGGGACTGGAGAACAGTACAGTGGAAGTTTGCTATTAAGAAATGCTGCGAACAGGTGAACCCCACGAAGTCCAGACTTTCTTGGCTATCTGATAATTCAAAGACCATTCAAAGCCTACTCTCTGAGTTGCTTTGCTCAGATTGTCTGCGAGTACATTCCTCTTCCCTGGAATGAAGTAAGCAGATAGGGACACCAAATGTTCTTCTGACCATTTGAGGATCTTTCCTGCAAGATGGCATAGAGACTGCGAAAAGGTACCACTTTATTTGTTTATGTAAGCCACTACTGTAGTGTTGTTGCTCATCAACACCACAGAGTGACCTGCCAGTAACTGTTGGAAATGATGAAAAGCTTGTTATGCTGGTCTCATCTCTAGGAGATTTATGTGATGGTATCTTTCTCACTCTGATCAAAGGCCGGAAATCATGTGATGCAACAAGTGGGCACCCACCCTTCTTTTGATGCGTCTGTGAAGAGCATCAAGTCTGGAGGAAGGACGAGAAGATCCTGACCCCTGCAAAGGTTTTCGTCTGCCACCAACCAACACAAGTTCGTCACTTCTTGAGTAATAGGAACTCTAGCATCCGGTGGATCTGAGAGTTGGTTCCACATGGACTTTAGCTGACATTGCAGGGATCTTATCCTGAGGCGCCCGTTTGGAACTAGACAGAAGAGAGAGGTTAGGTAACCTGACAGACTCAACCAACGAGAGATCTATAGAATTTCCCGTCTGAGGAAGGGTGAAACCACTTCTCTCAGTCTGTGTACTCTTTCATCTGATGGGAAGACTTTCAGTTGGACGGTGTATACCAGACTTTGAGAAGATAACAGTGATGACTTCTCAAGATTTATCAAGACCTGCAGATCCTGACAAAACTCGAGAAGCATGTCTCGGTGACGACGAAGAGTGGTCTCTGAGTCTGCCAGGATTAGCCAATCGTCCAGGTATCTGAGGAGACAAATGCCATTTCTGTGAGCCCATGATGACACTAGGGCGAACAGTCTGGTAAAGATCAGAGGTGCTGTTGCGAGACCGAAGCATAAAACCTTAAACTGGTATATTTTGTCCTCGTATATGAACCTGAGATACTTCCTTGAAGACCGATGGATTGGGATCTGAAAGTATGCGTCCTTGAGATCCAACATGCACATGAAGTCCCTTGGTCGAACCACCTGAATGATCGTGTCTGACGTCTCCATTCTGAACTAAGTCTGTTGAACCAACTTGTTTAAAGGGGAGAGATAGATGACTGGTCTCCAGCCTCCAGTCACCTTTATCACTAGAAAAATTTGACTGTAAAAGCCTGGTCTCCAGGCTTTTACAGCCCTTCAGCAACATGGTCTGGACTTCGGCCCTGAGGGCCAGCTCCTTTGCGGATCCCTTCGAATAGAAGCTTAGATGTACTGGATCCCGAGTCAGAGGAGGGAGAGATTAAATGAACGGGACAGGATACCCTAAGGCAACCACTTTCATCGTCCAGGGATCTGCCCCATGGAACTGCCACCTCTGCCAGAGGCGCTGCAGGTATCCTCCCACAGGTGGTAGGTGAAGAGGAAGGCCATTCCTAGTGGGAGTGACCCCCTCGGCCACTGCCCTTTGCTCCCTTCTTTCCTCTGAAGGACTTGTTCCCTTTCTGGCCTTTGGACCGAAAGGGCCGTTTAGACACCTTGGTAGGTCCTGAGGACCTAATGGTTGAGGGATGAGAAGCAGCAGCAGCTTGCTGACCACGAGAAGACTGGGAAGGTCTTCCATAGGACCTTGATGGAGGAGAGGATCGTTCGACGATTTCCTCCATTGTTCAGCACCCCCTTGCAATCTCCTCTGGAAGGAAGAGAGAAGAACCCTCAAGGGTGAAATTCCTCAAAACGGGAGACTTCCACCTTCGGCATCTGCTTATGGATTTCCCAAAGACGGTATCCCTTCTCTTGAGGATAGCATTCGCCCACAAGTTAACAACGTGGTGCGATAAGAACTCAAAAGTTTGGGTACCCGACAAATGGAAAGACTCTAGACTCTCCCTGGCAGACTCCTTAGAAAGATCATGGGAGCACACCATGAAGCCCAAGGATCCTGACCATAGGTCAAGCCCCGAAGCACCCTCCATGGCATACTTCGCGCCTCTCTCTATGTTGAGGAGCTCAACTGCCGAGAGGGAGGCCCTCAAAGAGAAGATGGTTTGAGCTGGATGACCTTTCGTCAGAGATTCCACCGAAGGGTCGAGGAACATGGTCAAATGCGGTTCTCCTTCGATCTCGTAGTACTTCTTTTGAAGGACAAAAGGAAGTGGTACAGACTGAGAGAAGAAGAAACCTGCCCTCCAGGAACTAGAATTTCTGGCTATCTGGGCAACAGCCTTTCTCTCGGCGGCCATCAGGCCTTTAGACCAAAGCAAGGCTGCACTGGTTCTAGGGGGCTCTTGGGTCTCAAAGATTTCATAGAGAACCATACCCTAGCCCTCCTAGGTGGTGGTACCAGGAGTTGACAGCCTATTGACAGCCCTAATGCAAGAGAGTACCTGCCAAAAGTTACGTTCCGACTCTCGTCTCTTGTTCCAAGTGTAAGCTCGGACTAGCGGCTCTCGAAAGATTTTTATTATTCGTGTCCAATGGCTCATCTACCTCCAGGCTCCCATCCAGAGCTTGGGGTAGGTCAGGGTTGTCAACAGGATCGATCGAGTGACCCGCCACAGGGGACCTTCTGCGTGCCTTACCCAAAAGACCTTCCCCTGCTGCAGCATACTTAGGCTTGGTTTTGATGTCTTTAGACTCCCTTTGCACAAGGAAGCGTTACTCCACGATGTTAGACAGAGGAACTTTTGAGGGTTTTAGGACACCGGCAGCCGAAGGCTCAGCAGTGGAACTCAAAGGCTCTTCCTTAGGTGGAGGTAAAGAAATAGGAAGCTGGTCCAGAAGCACTACTGTACCTCAGTTTCTTGAGGGTTGAAGGGGTGTACAGATATATCCCGGGGAGGGCCTATGCCCCTACTCGTCTTAGGGTGGATGATATCGGTGTGTGGTGGAGTTAGCCTTCCAGCCTTCTCTTCTGTCTCTTTGTCATGGTTTCCATTGCCTTAAGTGGAGTAAAGGGAAGGTTAACCATATAGGAGTCAGAAGAAGGAGGCAGCTCGGCACAAGATTGAGATGAAGGTGATCTTCGTGCCTTGTCAGACGATGGTTTCCTTCTGGGGTCAAGACTCCCAAGAGACGAACTCAAAGAAGACTCCAAGAGAATTCTTGGAGTAGCTCTGACTGGAGCAGTCAGAGGCTGTGGTGGAGGAGGAGCCACACCCAAAGACTTCTGCAGGGTAGAGTGGAAGGTACTTACCCATACGGGGAGCTCAGAGTCTTTAGGTAAGCCCTGGGCTTCCTTTGAGAGTCAAGAAGGAGAACGTCCCGTAGAGGGAGCCCGCGCAGACAAAAGGGAGAGTCTTTGCGTTTACAGGATATGTTCCTTCGACAGACAAGGAGGACGGTCCCGGCTAATAGGAACGTCAGTGAATCTATTAGGAGGCTCCTTAAACCCTTCTGGGAAGGGTAAAAGCTTGCCGCTAGAGGTGGTGAAGCCGGAGGTATTGGTATCGCACTTACTTGCAATTGCGAAACCTCTGCTCGTGAATCGCTTGTGGAAATCACCAATTTGCACGCAAATTCGCGATATTTATGTGCAAAATCCCGAGTTTAGTGCGATAATGGATGTGATTTATGAGCAGAAGTACTCGCAACGCGAGCACTAGGAGTCAAACTGGAAGAAGGAAGCTTAGGACATTCCTGTTGCTGCAAAGCAGCATCTACGCTCAACAAAGTGGCCAGAGAGGGCCTCTGAGTAGGAACAACCTTAAGAATTGGTGAACGCATCACACCCGGACATGCTGCCGAGTGTTGCATAGGCAAACGCTTTGCTAAAGCACCTCAGGCAGCAAAGGGCACTGGAGGTTCAGCTTGGCGCTTGTCTGAGGAACGGTTTGTCTCATGATCAGGGTCTGTCCTAGGTCGTTTAGGAGAAGGACAGGTTGAGGGGCTGAGGACTGGGTGAATGACTACCTCTACCTCTAGACGAGGAATGTCTAGACCTTGATCATGAAGACACAGTTCGCGATCGTTAACGTACTGTTCGTGAACGGGAGCGTCTAGCTTTAGATCGGGAACAGCGTGAACGTCCTGAGTGCCTAGCTCACGAACGTGGGCATCGGACTCATGATCGTGAACGTCGTTCTCATGAACAGCACCCTCGCAAGTGTGAATGTTGCCCTCGTGAACAGTAGCTTCATCCTCGTGATCTAGATCATCGAGATCTAGAACATGAGCGTCTGGCCCTAAATCTAGACTTAGATACTCGTGATCGTGCAGAGCGTGATAGCGAGACTTCTCTTTGTGAAGAGGAACCCCTCTGAGGAGAGCGTTGAGACCGATGGTCTCGTGAGCGTGAAGCTCTAGAGTTAGAACACCTTCTAGACGAAGATTGTTCGGATCATAATAACCTACGATCCTGACGATCTTCAGAAGAAGCTCGTCCCTGCGCCTCCGCCGGTGGAAGGAGCGCTGGTCTCTGGAAGACCATACCCTACAGCCAAAGTATTCCTGTGGGAAGAAGCAGAAGGCTGAAGGTTACAGGACGGCGATGTCCTACGATGGCGAGTAGGATCGTCGTCAGCAGGAGGCCGCTGGAGGGGCGAATGCGAGCGATCGCCTCATCTACGTGCGGAAGGTCCAGGAGAGGGCAACAGATGAACTTCGCAAACTTCAAAAGCGAGAGACGTTGTACGTTCTGGAGAAGGCTCCTTCCTGGTACCACACTAAAAGAGTCAAACAAGCTCTTCCTTCGTAGGGGGTGCAGAAACCCATAAGGTCAGCCATACCTGCAAAATATCTGCAAGTGAAAATGGCTCCCCGGCAGTTGGAGGTGAAGTTGCTCCTCTAGGGGAAGCAACTACTCCCCCAGTAGCCTGGGGTTGCCAAGGAGTTAGATGGTCTGCGCTCATGCTCGATTGTCCCTGGGAAGAGCGCAAACGAGAATAACTTTAGAAAGAGATTTGGGGGTGTGAAGAGAAAAATGCGCTTCACTCGCTCCTGAAGGAGGAAGATCGCGCTTAGCCTTGTTCTTTCTACGCCATCCAAATTTCTCCCACTGAGAGGCAGACCACTCCCTACACTCTGCACAGGAAGAGCCATGCTCGCAACAATGTCCTATACACGAAGGACACAGAGAGTGAGGGTCAGTATCCAGCGATGACATGAAGGTACCGCACGCAGTACTCTCGCTCCTAGGACAGGTCCGCATGAAGGTGATCCGAAGAAGCAAGCACACCTGAAACGATAAAAGAGATTAAAAATGTCCAATGACAGCCTTGAGAGGAGAGAGAGGGCATGTCCACTCTCTACCGAGCCAAAAGAAAAAGTGACATAGCTCACAGCTGTGAGAGTATACATAGAAGTGGCTGGGTAACGCCAGCCATCCCCGGCCTACCCGCTGAAGCAGTTAGGCAGGGTTGTCACCTCTCACTTTTAGTCTAATGGCTACCTTCCAGCTTCGCCGAAAGAATATCCACATAAATAATGGAAGGTTTGTTAATATGGGAACAACTCCCCTTTGAACTCACTCTTGGTTAAGCGTATGTAGCGAGCTAAGACCGAGCAAAAACCAGTTGGAACTATGTGATTAATTAGGTAATTAAATTAACACCAAAATACTATGCCACAGGGCTAACGCACATAGCGAAACATGGTCGGCTTGCCAGAACAGAGGAGTAATGAAATTATGTTAAAATACGAGCTCAGTAAGACATGGCTGAGCAAAAACCAGTTGGAACTATGTGATTAATTAGATACTTGAATCATCTCCAAAATTCTAGCCTACGGAGCTAACGTCGTAGCAAATCAGGGTCCACTTGCCAGAACAGAGGAGCAGTGAAATTATGTGTCAGAACAAAAACCAGTAAATAATTACTGTAGTGTTGCCTTGATGTACACTTAATTATGTAGAGGTTTTTCTGGTACCGTACAATGAACACTGCTATGACTCTAGCAACAACCTACTCATAGAAAACGGGATTGAAAATTTCTGTTTTCTATTCGTTTGGAAGTGCCGAAACAAAAGCATAAGTTTTGATCGTGTTTCATTACTTATTACTCGGTTTTAATTACGGTAACTTCTTTATTGTTATACAGTAATGTAAGGTTTTATGATTATATTCGGAAAGAAAAAAAAAAGTTTAATAAAGTTCATTTAAATATACTAAAACTCCCCTTTGGACTCACCCATTTGTTAAGCAAGCGCAGCGAGTTAAGGCCGAGTAAAACCAGTTGGAACTATGTGATTAATTAGGTAATTGAATTAACACCAAAATACTAGCCCACGGTGCTAACGCACATAGCAAAACATGGTCCACTTGCCAGAACAGAGGAGCAGTGAAATTATGTTAAAATATAAGCACAGTGAGCTATGGACGAGCAAAAACCAAGTGATTAACCCTGGATAGGTACGGTGGGTCGTTTGCGACCCCGAGCGTAAAAAAAAAACAGGTTTTTCTCACGTGACTCACCCCTGTGACTGAATTTGTGGGTGATCGACCTGCAGGAGGTGTCTCCCCTACACGCTCTAGTAGTGTCCAGATGTGCATTGCTGTAGCTGTACTCCTTCCCCGATTTCTGAGACGCGTCGGGGTCGTTCGCGTCCGAGTTTACCCTTCTGAGGTAGTTTGCATAATTATCAAAGTTATTACGTATTATGAAATTGTCGTAGAATGGTGCAACTTGTATAGGTTATCAGTTGTGGAAAGTCTTGGTGGATTGTTTGGCTACCATGTGCATGTTTTTTTTTTTAGTTAAAATGTCGTTCATCACCACGAGGACCATTTTACCGCGAGTGCCCCTTTTTCATTTTTTTTCATTTTTTTGCCAAGTCATTTTTCCGTAAGATATTGCCAAATAGTGTCGTAAAACTTTTGCTTGTTTAGTGTTGGAAAGTGTGTCTAGATGATCTGGCTACCCATGCATGACTTTGTTTTTGTCAGATACGACGTAGTTATTGGTATATTGGGTATTTAACTGCGGTTACCAATTTCTGTTTTTTTTTCAATATTTGTAAAAATTACTACGTAGTAAGGAATTGCCGTATATTATTCATTTTTTTTTCATGTTTATGTGTTAGAAAGTGTGCCTTGATGGTTGGGCTAACACGTGCATGTATTTTTTTTTATCTGAGATGTCGTATATTAGAATGTCGGGCATTTTACCGCGAGTGTCCCTTTTTAATTTTTTTAAATTTTTTTGCCAAGTCATTTTTCCGTAAGATATTGCGAAATAGTGTCGTAAAACTTTTGCTTTTTTAATGTTGGAAAGTGTGTCTAGATGATCTGGCTACCCATGCGTGATTTTGTTTTTGTCAGATACGACGTAGTTATTGGTATATTGGGTATTTAACTGCGGTTGCCAATTTCTGTTTTTTTTCAATATTTGTAAAAATTTACTACGTAGTAAGGAATTGCCGTATATTATTGATTTTTTTTTCATGTTTATGTGTTAGAAAGTGTGCCTTGATGGTTGGGCTAACACGTGCATGTCTTTTTTTTTTATCTGAGATGCCGTATATTAGAATGTTGGGCATTTTTCCGCGAGTGCCCCTTTTTATTTGTTTTGCATTTTTTTGCTTAGTCATGTTACCGTAAGGAATTGGCAAGTAGTGTCGCAAAACTTATATTTTTATAGTGTTGGAAAGTGTTTCTAGATGATCTGGCTACCCATGCCTATTTTTTTTTTTAGCCAGATATGGCGTATATATAAGTATGTGTTCGATTTTCCTGTGATTGCCATTTTTTCGTTTTTTCCCATTTCTTTCAAAATTACTACGTACTAAGGAACTATCACAGAGTAATATTTCATTTATATGTTTATTTGTCGGAAAATATGTCTTGATGGTTTACCTAGCACGTGGCTGAAATTTTTTTTTTCTGAAATGCCGTATATTAGAATGGCCATTTTTCCACGAGTGCCCCTTTTTATTTGTTTTGCATTTTTTTGCTTAGTCATGTTACCGTAAGGAATTGGCAAGTAGTGTCGCAAAACTTATATTTTTATAGTGTTGGAAAGTGTTTCTAGATGATCTGGCTACCCATGCCTATCTTTTTTTTAGCCAGATATGGCGTATATATAGGTATGTGTTCGATTTTCCTGTGATTGCCATTTTTTCGTTTTTTCCCATTTCTTTCAAAATTACTACGTACTAAGGAACTATCACAGAGTAATGATTCCTCTAGATGTTTATTTGTCGGAAAATTTTGTTTACTTTTTTTTTGATTGAATATCATCCAATTTTTTTAGCTAAAATATTGTTTTACATTTTTTTTTTTCGATTTTATTTCCCTTCAAAAAAATTTTTTTGGGTCAGAATTTTAATTTTATAGTCGTAAAATAATCGACAATTATCCAGCAACCCACCATACAATTTTTATGCATATCCAATAATAATTAGATTAGTAAATAACACCTTGAAATTGACATACCCTTCCTACATTTCAAGTGGCAGATTAGGGAGTCTGAGTCAGTGTGGTTGGCGGCCATTTTGTGGACATATCCGAAGCGTAAGCTGCCCTATCTATATATATATTCTTGTTCCCTATAGAATTTGTGATATTTTGGTATATTTTTACCTGCATAAATATCATATTATATATTAAATATATGTATTTTTTTACGAAATTTCCAAGTACTCAAAAAATAACCTTTAGATATGGCCCCTGATATAAATGTAATTTACAAAATAATGAAGATTTTTTTACATATTTCTATTCTAGGATAACATATGTTTATTCCCTAAAAAAATTAGCCACTTCCTATTTCATTTGGGTACCCAAAAAAATTCATGAAATTTGGACAATTTTTTTTTGGCCAAAAAAAGTTACCCTTTTTTTCTCATTTCAGATCTTCACCTCCATGGGTCTGACTTCATCCAAAATACATCAAGATGTGTCCTAAACATTCAAGAATCAATTCTTAAAAGGATTTGTGTATATATGTATAAACTTTTTTTTATGAATTTTTATGTCAGGTCTTTTTTTTTTCTACTTAATTTTTTAAAATATTTATAATAAATAGTTTTTCTGCAGATGAGTAGTATTTATCTTTACAGTTGTTTTAAGCATTCATTGAAGTTTTTTTTGGCAAAAGAAAAAAGGAGGTTACTGCAAAAACTGATTTTTCAAGAATTTTTTTTGGCGTCGGGGTCGTTCGCGTCCGAGTATACCCTTAAAGGGGTGTCCGAGGACCGTACCTATCCAGGGTTAATTAGATAATGAAATTCTTGCCAGAATTCTAGCCCACGGGGCTAATGCACATAACGAAACATGGTCTGCTTGCCAGAACAGAACAAACGCTCCAGTTTTGATCGTCCTTCATAACTTACTACTGGGTTTTGATTATGGTAACTTCTTTTTTTTTTATAATGTAAGGTTTTATGATTATTCTCGGAAAGAAAAAAAGCTTAATAAAGTTCATTTAAATACACGATTAAATTGGTTCAAGGTATATAATCCAGTATTTCTAACGTTATTGATGACGATACCCGACCGCAAAGCCAAAACTTTTCAGTTATGATAGTCGACTCCACAAAAACTATGAATTTCCGCTAAGAACCATCCTCAAAAACGTTCATTATACCCCAAAACACACTAAACAGCAATCTTATTTTTTACCAACCGTTTATCGCACCATTTTATATCTTTACCATTTGTAGGCTACTGTACTTTTTATGCAATTAAACTCAACAGTGAATAAAATATGAAAGCAGTATTTAAAAAAGAAAACTATCGAAATTAGTATGATAATTGGAAAATGATAGAATAAATAATAATTGTTTCTTTTATGAAATATGAAATATCCTTCAGTAGCATTCCTTGATCAGCTGATTTGGAAAGCATAAAAATAAAGAATGGGAAAGATTATACAGTAATTCGCTGTTTTTATTTACAAATACAATATTAAAATATGGATATTACATTCATAATTATTGGATACAGTTAAGTGAAACACCAGTTTAATCAAAACCCAGTTTATTTCAATTATAGCTGTAATTTTTTACCACAGCAAATGGATACACAATACAGTGTACAGGGAGAGCTGGGTGGAGAGAGGGGGAAGTGGTGGGAAGCAAAGCCAGTGCAAAGGAGCACAGGCAATTTGAAATCATTACGCCGCAAGATTTTTTATTAAGAATATTTGATTCTTTATTTAATTGGTATTGGGGTTCTCTGTGTCGCATATAAGAGAAATCACGAAGTATAAACTCGTGTAAAGCGCGAGCTGACTGTACAATATTTTACAAAAAATATTTACAATGATTGCATTATGTTGAAGAAAGACAACTAGACTTTATTTACCAAGAGAGCAATTAGGTTTTGGAGGAGGCCATTCAACAACTGACTACACGCAAAAATCAACTGAGCATGACAAACCACTATGTATGGCATTCAGACTATGAGAAACCTTTTGATTTTGTCAAAACTTCAGCAATAATGAAAGCCCTTCCAAAAGATGGAATAGATGAATTTTCACCTGTTAGAAGCCTTAAGATATCTACAGCATACCAAGTACAGCAATCCTAAAACTACACATACTAAAAACATCCCAATTCAGGAAGGAGTTAGACAAGGTAAGCCCATCTCTCTCCTAAATTATTCACAGCATGCCTAGAATAAAATTTTTAGCATTTAGATTGGGAACTGTAAAAGTTAACATTAATAGGGTATATCTTAACAAATCAAAATTTTCAGATAATATAGTTCTGTTTAGTTAATAATGGGAGTAATTGCAAAAGATGATAGAAAATTTGAATAGTGAAAGCAGAAATGTAGTACTGTAAATGAACATGAGTATAACTAAGATAATGTTCAATGAAAATACAGACAACAAATAAGGGCTATGGACGAGCCTCTAGAGATTGTTAATAAATATACGTACTTACAACATACAGTAAGTGTATCCCCAAGACACAAGGCAAATATTAAGAAAAGAATATACATGAGATAGCTTTTGGTGAACAAAATGAGATTATAAAAAGTAAAACGACACTTCCTCTGAAAAGAAAACTTTTTAATCAGATGATCCTACCAGTATTAACTTATGCATCAGAAACTTGGAGCCTTACTAAAGCCTTAGAACATAAGCTAGTTACAGCTCAAAGAGATATGGAAAGAATAATGATGGGAACAATGATAAAAGACAGAAAATGAGCTACAGTATATGAATACAAGAACAAACTAAAGTAGAAGATTTTCTAACAACATGTAAGAAAAAGAAATGGACATGGGCAGGAAATATAATAAAAATGACATTTAATAGATGGGCATAATGAATAACAGAGTGGGTACCAAGCAATTGCAAAAGAAGCACGAGAAGGAAGAGAAGATGATAGATTGAGGGGCTAAGAAAATTTGCACGTATATACTGGCATAAAAAAGACCATACACAGATGGGAGGGTTAAGACATGTCTGTGGTATCATGTAGTCCCATGTAGCAATGAATAAAGGGCAGTCTCTACCTAGCACCCAAGCCATCAAGTCCTGTCTTTTAATCACTGCAACCTCTTGCATATTATATCATGGTGGCAGCGTGGTAACGCACCTCACGCCATTCCATCATCAAACCTGGACCATAGAGACACTTTACATACCTCTCCTGTCCGTAATAACTGAGAAGAGGACTCATAATCAGCCCGAGTTTATTACCAGCGGCCGCAGATGACGCCATTTTCACCCAACGGCAACCGGACAAAGACTGTCATACCGGCCCAAATAACAACCGTACATAGCTTATATCCTCAGGATATGGCATAGAATGGACATTAGTGCCCCGTGATTACAGTGAGAATAGTGAAGAAAGTTGTGAATAGATTACTTACAAGTATTTTGGCCATTGTTATCCACGCACTACTTCACAAAATGAGCCAAACAACGACGTACATTCAGCAGTGTAAACAAAACTGAAAACTGTGCCGACTACCAGTGACAAATTTTTGTAGTGATTTCCATACTCTTATTATATGTCTCTCTTTGTGAACCGTAAACTGTGTTATTAATCCAATCACTATATATCTATTGTGTAACACCCTCTCGAAACCAAATCCAATCATGGCCCAGCCTAAATGCCCAAGTATGGACTGGGCTCACCAGCCCCTGGCCGAGTCGTTTCGTGCATTCAAGGCGCGCATGAACTTATACCTCGAAGACCAGGAAGTCACAGACCCGGGCAAGCAAGCAACTAAAATTAAAACTGCCCTCGGCGATGAGGGCATGAGGCGTATCTTGGCGAGCGGCCTCACTGAACAGGAGCAACGTGTGCCGCAGAACATATGGAGGCTTATTGAAAGTGAGGTTGATGCAATGGTCAAAATAAATTTCCGAGTTCACCACCTCGAATTTGCAAATACCAAACAGAAACCTGCTGAAACAATCAGTCAATTCCAGGCCAGACTCCGTGAAAAAGCAACAAAGTGTGAGTTTGAAGACAGAGAACTCAACGAACAACTTATCGAAATGACCATACTACGAACACAATTTGAAGAATTTCGGAAAGAACTCCTAACTAAACCGAAGGGCTATGCTGTGAGCAACGTTCTAGAGAGAGGTCGGGAATACGAGGCCATTGCGGCCTCCAAAGCATCATTACGCTCCATACAGATGAGCTCTGAGAACACATGTACAAGCCATACCAACGTGGATGCAATTCGAAGGGAAAGCAACGAGCCACGGAAAAAACTACAAACCACGGACAACCCCTGCTGGAACTGTGGGGTTAGCCATCCCATAAGGTCATGCCCCGCTTACAATGACAGATGCTGTGGTTGTGGCATAAAGGGGCACTGGAAAAAGATGTGCCGCAAAACTGATGGAGGCAGAACAATGCCAGGAGACAACATGCAGCAGACACAACGTCAGAGCAAGACAAGAGGGCGCTCCTACCGACAGCCGAATCGGGCTCCTAACCACAGGCAACACGAAGTCATGGTTAATGAAAACCCTAATCTTGATGAAGAAACAGATTATATGCCAAACTTCGACAATGATAACGATATCCGACATAGGAGTGGCACTGAAACGAGAAGCATTCTCAAAACTCATGGTCAAGCATGAAAACCCCCCAGCCTATGGGCCCCTGAAACTCAAAATCGACACAGGTTCCGGTGACAATACGCTGCCCTTGCGGACATACAAGCAAATGTTTGGTGATGCACCCACCAGCCTCGTACTATTCCCAGAACCGTCAGTAAGACTAACATCATACAGTGGCGACAATATTCCCTGTCTAGGGTCACTAATGCTCAGCGTCCGCAAACTCAGCAACCCAGCATTCTCGCAAGAAAAGTTCTTCGTGGTCGATGTGTCTGGTCCAGCCATACTTGGCCTTCCCTCATGCCAAAAACTCGGTATTGTGGATATCAATGTCAACGACGTTACTGGAATACCTGAGCAACCAAGCCAACAAGGCCCTATTAGGCCAGTCGAACAACTAAAAGCGCAATTCCCAGCACAGTTTGACTATGTCGGCAAACTAAAAGAGCCCGCGATGCTCCACCTCAAGGATGACGCGATACCTTTCTGTGATCCGCCCCGTAAGGTGAGTATCCACCTGAAGCCCCGCATCAAGTCCGAGCTTGACACTATGGAGAAAGAGGGGGTTATCAGACGCGTAACGGAACACACAGACTGGTGTAGCAGCCTTGTGTATGTCACAAAACCCGATGGAAGCCTACGGATCTGCCTGGACCCCAAGCGGCTCAGCCAAAACCTCAAAAGATGTCCCCCACAAGATTCCCACTCTAGAAGAGATCAACCCGGTATTCTCCAAAGCGAAAGTGTTCTCCAAGCTAGACACCAAAGCAGGCTACTGGAGTACAGTATACCGCTACATGAGGACTCACAACTACTGACAACGTTCCATATACCACACGGCCGGTATTGTTGGACAAGGCTACCATTCGAGCTGAATGTAAGCCAGGACATATTTCAAGCCAGGATGGACACCATCATCGAGAATCTCCCAGGTGTTGTTGGCATCGCTGATGACGTGGCAATATGTGGGAAAGACCAGTCGGAACACGACAAAAACCTGATCGGGTTCATGCAGCGTGCAGCCCAACACGGACTCAGCCTAAACTCGAAGAAATGCTCCATTTCAAAACCAGAAATCGAGTTTTTCGGAACACGCTATACCAGCAAGGGCATGATGCCAGACCCGTCAAAGGTACACGACCTGTATAACATGCCGTCACCCTCCAATAAAGAGGAACTACAGTGAACCCTCGTTTATCGCGGTAGATAGGTTCCAGACGCGGGCGCGATAGGTGAAAATCCGCGGCGAAGTAGTGACATCATATTTACCTATTTATTTAACATGTATATTCGGACTTTTAAAACCTTCCCTTGTACGTAGTACTGTTAACAAACCACCCTTTAATGTACAGAACACTTAATGCATGTACTACAGCACCCTAAACTAAAACAGGCACAAATATTAAAGGCGATTTTATATCATGCGTTTCCTAAACACCTAAAAAGCACGATAAAAAATGGCAACCAATGTTTTGTTTACGTTCATCTCTGATCATAATGAAGAAACAAACTCATTTACTGTACACATATATGTATAGGTTAGTTTTTGCATCGATTATATTGATTATACAGTACTGTATGTTGATTTTTTTTATTACCAATGTTTTAGTTTACGTATTTTTCTTAGGACTTCCAAATGAAATGTTTTTCTTTATGACGCCGCCTGAAACGACGGCGTCATAAAGTACTGTACGCTCAGTAAACAACCACGCTCAGAACAAACAAGGCATTTAACGCGCATGATGATAGTGATAAATAATGATACAGTACATACAGTATTTACAGTAAAAGCATTTACAAAATATGTTACCTTACAAATATAATTTACCGTATCTATATAAAATCATACAGTACTGTACAGCACATACAGTATTGTACGTAGCAAAGCAGGAAAACAATTTACGAGAGAGAGAGAGAGAGAGAGAGAGAGAGAGAGAGAGAGAGAGAGAGAGAGAGAGAGAGAGAGAGAGAGAGAGAGAGAGAGATTGTTTTACGTACGTAAATGTAAATTTTAAACAAAAAAAATATGATAGGTTACAACATGTAGACTTTTAAAACCTTCCGTTTAACTTAATGCATACAGTATGTACAGTACTAAACTATAAAACAGGCACAAATACAGTTTTAGAATGTACAGTAAGAATATTAAAGTAAAAAATAAAGATTGTTACTGTACTCACCACGAAAGAAGTTGAAGAAAAACTTGAATGATGATGGCGATGAATTTGCTGCACAGTAGAAATGATGATGATGAAGCTGATGATGTGTTCTACTGTGCAGCCAGGTAGTATTTTACGTCTCTTCAGACGGAGGTGTCTTTTCCTGGGACACCTCTTCAACTTCTTCCTGGGAAACTTCTTCAATTTCTTCCGAAGGCGTACTAGCAGGAGGAACTGGCTCTTTTTTGCGAGGCTGGAAGAACATTGTGATCGGAAGTTGTTGCCGCTGCTTCTTTTTTCGATCCAAGAGCATTTTGTAGGGAGTCATGTCTTCATCGATCTTGTTGCAGAATTGCATCGAGCGAACCATATCCTCGTCCCACTCTTGCAACATTTCTTTCAACTCCTTCGCATGGTTGCAGGCCTTGGCAAGCCGTTCTAATGTTAAGCCCGTTTCTTCGACATTTTCTTGGGTCTCTTCCTGGGTATCACTCTCTTCTTCGCTTGCCGATTTCGTCAGGTCTTCGAGGTCTACGTCAGTTAGGGGCTGGGAATGGCAGTCCAACAACTCGTCGACGTCTTCAGTCGTCATGTCGCCAAACCCGTCACCTCCAATTATGGCAGCCAACTGCACAGATTTGCGTATTGCAGAGTGTTGGATTTCCGACGGAGTAAATCCCTTGTCGTCGTAAACAATATCGGGCCACAACTTCTTCCAGCTCGCATTCACGGTTGCAGGTTTCATCTCTTGAAGTGCCTTCTGAATATTCTGCAGGCACGTGGCTATGGTGTACTGCCGCCAGTACGCCTTCAAGTTAAAATCTTCATCCTCATCATCTTGGGCAGCATCCACACACGCAACGAGGTCCGCCAAGGTGTTCTTCGTGTAGAGGGCCTTGAACGCCCTGATAACCCCCTGGTCCATCGGTTGAATTAATGACGTGGTGTTGGGTGGCAGGAACTCAACCTGAATGCCCTCATGCGACAGGTCAGTTGCGTGTCCACCAGCGTTATCCATAAGGAGAAGGATCTTGAATGGCAAGCCCTTCTCTAAGAGATATTTGCTGACTTGCGGGATAAAACACTGATGGAACCAGTTGGAGGTCAGCATCTTCGTAATCCATGCTTTTTGATTATGCATCCAATACACGGGAAGGAGATTCTTATTTTTATTTTTCAAAGCGCGACGATTTTTCGACTTATAAATAAGCCCCGGCTTTAGCAAAAATCCAGCAGCATTGCCACACATCACGAGGGTAACGCGATCCTTGAATGCTTTAAAGCCAGAGGCTTTGGCTTCCTCTTTGAACAGGAAAGTTCGCGACGGCATTCTCTTCCAAAACAAGCCGGTCTCATCCATATTAAAGACTTGTTCCAGCTTGTATCCACCTTCGGCGATAATATTCTTGAACGTCTGGTTCACGTAAGTTTCAGCAGCGGCAGTGTCAGCGGAAGCAGACTCCCCATGCAGGGAAACGCTTTTCAGGGCGAAGCGTTTCTGAAACTTCGCGAACCATCCTTTGCTGGCGGAAAAACGTTTCTGAGGCTGGGAATCAGTGGATGTCCCTGGTTGAGGATCATCTGCATCATCATCATCTTCAGCATGGTTGCCGTCGTCGTCTTTAGGTTCCTTTGCAGCAAAATTCTCATATAAGCTCAAAGCCTTTGTTTGGATGGTGTTCGTATCCAACGCTATGTTCTTCTTCCGGCAGTCGGCAATCCACACAGCTAAAGCACCTTCCATGCGTACGATCGTTTTATTACGCGTTGTAACGACTCGCTTCGCTGATCTGCTAAAGGTGATTGCAGCCGTCTTTCTAATGTTCGCCTCGTCCTTCTTGATATAGCGAACAGTAGATTCACTAATGCCAAAATGGCGGCCAGCGGCCGCGTAACTTCTACCATCTTTTAACATGTCGAGAAGCGTAACCTTCTCAGCTATCGTCATCATCCTTCGGTGGCGTTTATGCTCACTACCAGCCTTAAGAGAAGCAGAATGCTTGGGAGCCATTACAGTAGGATTTACAGTAACAAAAAGTTCAACTTAAAAAAGTCGCACACAGCACAGATTCACAAACTTAAGAACGTCTACTCAGCGATACGCGGTAACAGAGAGTGGACGATCCAGCCCCGCGAGAACCTAGATGCTGCGGGTAGGAGATGATGGCAAAACACCAATCACAGGCTAGATAACAAAACTTGAGTTCTGATTCGTCATCTATCAGCGCTTGAACCAATCACAACTTGTCTTACAGTACTATGATGCGTAGGTTACCAACTCATAGAAGATGCCCCGCGCATACCGAACGTACGTAGATTAAGTAAATACCGTAATAATAATAAATAATGATAATAATACAGTACAATACTGTAATAATAATAATAATGATAATAATAATAACAATAATAATTTTATCAACAACAACAACAATAATAATAATAATAACAATAATAATAATACAGCTTTACGTACGCTATTTTACGCTTTTGTTGTAGGATGTGTGTGTCTCTCTCTCTCTCTCTCTCTCGTACGCTTATTCGAAATGTGATTTTTGCAACAAAGAATATTATTGGATGCAGTACTACGTACGTATACATACAAAAGATTCATGGAAAAGAAGCACATCCATTACATTTGTAGTACAGTAGTAGCCAACAGCAGCCTTACACCATTCTAATATGGTATGACTGCATCTGATTTGCGTTTCATGTTCGATTTAATTCTACTACGTACTGTATACAGTACTGAATTATCGTATGATCACATTCTCTTTTCGTGTTTTATTTCTTTCTGTGCTGAATTATATATCATATGTAATGCAATGAACAATCAGTAAGAACAGATATTACTAATTACAGTATTAATGGAATTACAGGTAACAAAATATCGTATTTGGTTGTCTTCAGATTTCGCGGTATTTTCGAATTTTCCGGAAAATCCGCGATATGTATATATATATGGGTTATGGAAAAACCCCGCGAAGTGGTGAATCCGCGACTGTCGAACCGCGAAGTAGCGAGGGTTCACTGTACAGAGATTCCTGGGAGTAATGACTTACCTCAGCCCCTATGTACCACATTACTCAGCTCAGTCACAAAGACTTCGAGATCTGGTCAAGGAAGATGTGCCCTTCCAATGGGAAGAAGACCATGAATCCACCTATCAACACCTGAAACGCCAAATAGCGCCATCAAGCACGCTGTCTTACTATGACCCAACTCGACCCGTGAATCTAGAAGTCGATGCATCGCAAAAAGGCCTCGGGGCGGCCCTCATCCAGACGGGAAGGTAATAGCCTTCCCCAACAAAGCCCTGACACCAACGTAGGCAAATTACAGCAATATCGAGCGAGAGGCCCTTGGACTAGTACACGTCGTGCAACGATTTCATACCTACCTATACGGAAGAGACTTCGAAGCTGTCACTGACCACAAACCCCTTGTTAATATCTGGGAGAAGCCACTGATCAGTGCCTCACCTAGACTACAACATCTCTTCTTGAAACTGCAGGGGTATGACATGAGGGTCAAGTACAAGGAAGGACGAACCCTTGTACTCTCCGACGCCCTATCACGCCTTCCTAACCCACAAAATGACAAGGAAATCCCTTTGGATACACGAGTGGACGGACTGTAACTAGATGACATCAACGTGATATCAGTTGCACTCATAAAATTTGGTCCCCAGATTTTGGAAGAGGTCAGCCATAGGTCTGACACCGACCCAGTTCTGCGCACTCTCAAGCATACTATCATCGAGGGTTGGCCTACCTCAGTAAAAGGCTGTCACCCCGATATCCACCAGTTTTTCTCATACAGAGAATGCCTTGCCGTGGAAGACGGAGTCATATTCAAAGGGCGACAAGTTATCATCCCCAAAGAGGTCAGAGGCCGGATACTGGACCAGCTCCACCGGTCCCACCAAGGGATCACAAAAACACAAGCCCTGGCACGGGAGTGTGTATTCTGGCCCAACATTGCAAAGGATATAGAGGACAAGGTCAGGGCATGTGACATATGCCAGAAGTACCAGCCCCAGCAAAGTCCTAGTGAAACCACGCATCATGACATTCCCCCAATGCCCTGGTTCAAAGTCACTTTGGACATCTTCCAAATTGGCCACAAGACATATCTGATCACAACTGATTATTTCACAAAATTCCCGATAGTCACCAAACTAAAAAACCTGTCATCTGAAAGTGTGGCCAACCACCTCAAATTCCTGTGTTCGCTGTTCGGATGCCCCAAAACCCTGGTCTCAGACAACGGACCTCAATACACGGGAGCAGCCATGAGGGACTTCACAAAAGCCTGGGGTATTGAGCACATCACATCAAGCCCACATTACCCTCAGTCCAATGGCCTCGCGGAGCGCGCAGTTGGAACATGCAAGGCGATTATCAAAAAATGCCTTGAGACAGGCGGTGATATGCATACTGCATTACTCCACTTACGGGCCACCCCGATCGACAATAAGACAACCAGCCCCGCAGAGCTCATGTTTGGTCGCAATGTGACCACTGACCTACCAGGCCGATACGAACCACATCTCGCACACATCACGACCCGCAACCACCTCCAGGATCGCTTAGAACCAAATCGGACACAACGGCACTTCACAGACCTCCAACCCGAACAACCAGTCCGAATATTCGACAAGGCCTGCCACACATGGGTGCCAGGCAGAGTGGTACGTAAGTCAGAAGAACCCCAATCATACATTGTGGAAGCCCAAAACGGAGCGTGCCTTAGGAGGAACCGGTCCCACATCCGTCCGACACCGCTCGCGACAAATACAGAACCGTCCAACACCCGGCAGCAGGCTCCAACATCATCAGCACAGCCTCCACCATGACCCGCCGATATATCGCTGCCGCCACCTAGTGAGACCGAAATAACCCACCAAAGACCCGCAACTAGTGATAACACTACAGACCCGACAGCGGTGTATACCAAGTCAGGACGGCTGGTGAAAACCCCATCAAGATATATTGAAAGTAACGCGGTCACATAAATTCCCATAAAATGTTAAGTTAAATAATAATATACAACTCCCCCCCCCCTCGTTTCATGACCGAAAATTCTGAGAGGTCGTTACCAGAGTTTGAAACTCAAGAAAAGTTATCAGTCTCAGGACTGATAAGTGATGTGATAATGAATTTTATTTGAAAATTTACGAGTCTCGGACTGGAGAACAGGCTCCATTTCGAACACTGTCGTTACATGTGTATCAAGTTTCCATTTTATTTTAATATATTTTAGGTGTTGTTGTTCTTTGCATCAAAAAAAAAAAAAGAAAAAAAAAATTTATAATTTGCCATTTATTTTCATGTTTATGACTGCCCTGCTGTAACCAACACTATTCGGACCAAAGTCTGCAAAGATAATAGCTATTATGTTTATATTACTATCCACAATCACAAATTGTACTATGCATGTTTATTGTGAAGGGATGAAAACAATGGAATACGTTTGAATATGGAACTTTCATTGTTTATCTCTTTGTACTTGTACCAGATTAGTTACTATGTGTAATCAATTCTTTATAGGCTATGTGATAAGGGGGATGTGGTATCATGTAGTCCCATGTAGCGTATGAATAAAGGGCAGTCTCTACCTAGCACCCAAGCCATCAAGTCCTGTCTTTTAATCACTGCAACCTCTTACATATTATATCAATGTCTAAAGCTTTGGCCTGTAGTAGCCTAGTTATGGCTAATGATAATGATATTTACACATACTTTAGAAGCCAAGAACCTAAAGAAATGTCTTAAATACATTTAAAGAGAGCCAGGCTTCAATCCTTGATTATGTATTTTTTTTTATAATTCTCAGCTTTAAAGTCCCTTCTGTTCAACTGATTCTTACACAAACAGAAACATTTACACACACACACACACACACACACATATATATATATATATATATATATATATATATATATATATATATATATATATATATATATACTGTATACAAATACATATACAATATATATGCATATGTACAAACATACTTATATATACTGTATCATATATATAGTAACTATATATATATATATATATATATATATATATATATATATATAGTATAAACATATGTAAATAACACTAGTTTGTGACAAAACTATCATATCTATCTATCTATATAAACATTACATATGTCGCCTATGTATACATACAGTATATGTGTACATAAGATCTATTTGTGAAATATACTGGTGAGTTTTCATCTGCATACAGTATTGCAGTACTAAAGTTCCTATTTGATATTATTAGCATATAATCCAAAATAATCTCAATATAACATTACTTCATCCCTTCCCCTCCATATGCAATATTACAATACAATATACACTTAACTTCTACAATTAAACTTCATCTGTCTATATACATTTAAAGTATATATATATATATATATATATATATATATATATATATATATATATATATATATATATATATATATTAACAAGTAAACTTATAATTAACTAAATATAATCAATCAATTTCCTATCTGAACCCAATATCTAAACTCACAAAACTTTTCCTTTAATTAAATGTATAGTAAACATTTCCTAACCTAACCTAAGCTGCATCCACAATAGCAGTGACTTGACAGGTGAGGGCAGTTGCCTGAAGCTTAAATTTGGTGATTTAATAATTAAAATGAGACCGGTAATTTATAAACAGGGTAGAGTACGCTGGATAGAAAAAATCTTATTAATTCCATTATCATCTTTAGCCTTCTCGTACCCACACCTGGGGGTTATCACCACCTGTTTTGTACGCAGTCTTAGCCTTTACCATAGACCTAACATATTCTGCTATTGTTGGACAACTGGTTGTAGCCTACCCTATGTAAGATTAATCAATGTTACTCTAAAAACGATGTTATTGACTCTATTGTTCAGCTTAATATATAAACATTTACCCCCAAAAGAATGAAAATAGCCATATGTGGGAATAGTAAATGATTCGACTTGTATGGGACTATACACTATTTTCATCATAACATAATTTTCTACTTACGATAGAGTTTTGCTCTTGTAAAAAATTTATGCTAGGAAGTCTAATCCAATCTTGTACACCAAT
>NC_090746.1:57979745-57989745 GCF_036898095.1 Palaemon carinicauda
ATAAGTAGATTTGTATGTACTGTATAGATGTATCCATAATTATACCATAATCCATTAGCTTATACATCAACTTATAAGGCTTTGTTATTCATTAGCTATCTTATTACAGCGGTTTAATCTATTCTATACTTTAATTTGCTCATAAATCCATCATCAATGCTTTATTTGGTTGATAAAACCGTTAGCTATGCTTTATTTTGCTGATAAATATAATAAATGGAATAATGGGTGCATTATGCAGTGTAATTGAAGAACTTAATAGTTTCTTGAATATTCAGCCGTATGATATATTTGTTAATTAAGAGATTTAGTCGCTTTATAGGTCAGAACCTCCCCCCAGCAGGCAAATTGAGCGCCAAGTTAAAAATTGTTTAAACGAAATATACAACTTATCATTGTTACTCTAATTGTCCAGTCTTTTCAGACGTCTTTTATATAAGACTCATTTAATTTCCATGTAATTCCTTATTTCTTATTTATTTTTGCTCAGTTTTCTATGAAAATTTTTCAAAAATTCTATATCTACCCTTTTTAATTCACAGATGACTGACATAGGTTTGGGCCGATGGCGTCATCTGGATAGTCTACGGTAAGTGACGTCACGTGCATGATTTAAGTATAAGAATCTTTTGCTATTGTTATAGTATAATATTTTCTTTAAAGTTTCTATGTGTTCGATTAATTATTTTGGCAGTTGGCTGTTCTTAGCTGTACGAATATCTTATGATGGATATAACTATAAATTTGTGAGTTTTATGATATGGGGAAATTACGTTTTCCAAGCTAGACCAGTTTACAAGTTATAGTATACTGTAGTGGTTCTCAACCATGGGGGATTTCTAGGATTTCAGTGAGTGGGGTTGGGATTGGGACCGCAGATTGGCAAACTCAAACTTTTAGAATGTTGACTTTTGTTGCATTTAAAATTCCCAGTAAATGTAAAAATGTAAAATTGTAAATGTATATGTTTTGATATGGTAGAAATTAATTGATCGTTTATATTATATGTATATTACTTGGAATGCACTCTTTGAGAGACAGTCTTGGAGAGGAGAGGGAATGACACTCTGACATATGGTGAAAGGGGTGCATGGGGCAAGCACTGAATGGATCGTATAAAGGTTTAAAAGCCGCTCATGAATGGCAGGGGCATTGGACCGTGACATTGCCCTATCGAGCAGGACAATGCCATAGAGACTGACCATATATACATATGATCAGCGCCCAAGCCCCCTCTCCACCCAAGCTAGGACCAAGGAGGACCAGGCAATGGCTCCTGATGACTCAGCAGATAGACTTATTGTCGGGAAGAATTGATAGCTTCTAATGAGGCATTTCGAACCTATTGAATAATATTTTGTAGGTATCCTTGAGGACTGGACTGTAGTTGATTATAAGAAAAAGGGGAGGATATTCGAAACAGGCGAGGTTATAGGATAAGGGTAGGTCAAGTAACATAAGCTTCGTAGGTCACAGATCCTGAGGTAGGTCAGAGACTGCATAAACTCCCGCATTTGTTTATTCAGGCCTTAATTTTCTTATTAAACGCTTAGTTTCAAGTTTTTTAATTTGAATCTAATTCATGTTTTGATATCTTCTGTTGGAAGAAAAAGTTGATAAACGATTGAAAACTGCGAACATTTCAGTGTTTTAAAAGCTTTGTTGTATAAGGTATAAGTAGAATGTTCAGTCTAGAAACACTTCTATTGTGTATAGCTTACAAAAAAATCATAAGTAAATGTCTCTCAAGTTTTTTTTTTTTTTTCACAGATTACTGTATAGTTTGATAAAATCTAGTTTAACGGAAATTATAAACTTTAAAATTTTCAGTTTTTCGGAAAATCTTAAAGTTAGCGGCGTTTTTGGACTTGTTGATCATCTTATTGAACCTTTGAAGTTTGACAATGAGTTACTTGTCCAAAAACTGTAATTTAGATTTTTTTTTATTGCAAGATATTCAATGATGAAATAATGTTTATTACCTTATAAAACCGGTGAGTTGGACCAAAGTTTATTGTTTACAACAGCTTTGAGTTTGAAGAAAGTTCATAGTCCTACAACAAAATATATTGAGTTGGAATAAAGTTTATAGTTTACGAAAACTCCTAGTAGGAAAAATATTTATAGTCTTACTATTATTATTTGCTTGGAAGAAAGTTCACGGTTTAGGAAAGCTTTGAGTAGAGAGAAACTTATTAGTTTTACTAAAGCTATTGAGTACGAAGAAAGTGTATAGTTTATAGAAGCTTTAAGCATGAAGAACGTTCATAGTCTTCTATTTGCTATCAGGTTGGAGGGAAGTTAGGCAGATGGTTTAAGAAAGCTTGTAGTAGAAGGAAAGCTCATTGTTATACAAAAGCTAGTAAGTCGGAAGAAAGTTTATGGTTTACAAAAACTTCAAATGGGAAGAAAGTTCATAATCTTACAAAAGCTATACAACTGAAAATAAGTTTATGGATTCCGAAAGCTTTGAGTAGGAAGAAAGTTCATAGTATTACAAAACTTATTTGGTTGGAAGGTTTATAGTTTCAAAAGTTTTGAGAATGAAAAAAAAGTTTATAGTTCTTCAAAAGATATTAAGTTGGAAGAAAGTTTTATTGTCCACGAAAGCTTTAAGTTGGAAAAAAGTTCATTCTTACAGAAGCTATTAAATTAGAAGAAAGTTTAGGATTAGCGAAAACTTTGAATAGGAAGAAAGTTCATAGTCTTACAAAACAATTAAGTTTGGAAAAAGTTTAAGTTTTACAAATCTATGCAGTGGTTAGAAAATTCTTATTAAATTAAATGAAAGTTTATGGTTTAAAAAAGCGTTGGAGTTAGAATAATTTGTAGTCTTTCAATAATATCAAGTTGAAAAAAGTTTATGATTTATGAGTGTTCTGCTTAGGAAGAAACATCATTGTCTTACAAAAGCTAAATGGTTGGATGAAAATTTATGAAGTACGAAAGCTCTGAGCCGGAAGGAAGTTCCTAATCTTAAAAACACTATTAAATTGCAAGAAAGTGTATGGTTTTCTAAAGGCTTCATTTAGCTGGGAAAAAAAAATTTTTTTTACGAAATCTTTGAGTAGAAAGAAAGTTGTACACAGTTAGAAGGCTTTAAGTTTGAATAAAGTTCAGGATTTACGAAAGCTTTGAGTAGGAAGAAAGTTGCCAGTCTAAAGAAAAAATATTAAGCTGAAAGGAAGATTATAGCTTACAAAAGCTTGGAGTCAGAAAAACAGTTCATAGTCTTACAAAAGCTTCAAATTTGGAAGAATATTTATGGTGTATGAAAGCTTTCAGTAGGAAGAATGTTCATTGTCTTACAGAAGCTATTAAGTTGGAAGAAAGTTTATGGTTTCAGAAAAAAAGTCAGTCTAACGAAAGCTATAAAGTTGGAAAGAACTGTATTTTGTCTGAAAGTTTTGAGTAAGAAGAAAGCTAGTCCTACAAAACTTTTTAAGTTACGAAAAAAGTTATGGCTTACAAAATCTTTGAGTTGGAGAAAAATTTCATAGTTTTACAAATGTTGTTAGGTTGGAAGAAAATGTATTATTTACTAAAGCTTTCAATAGGAAGGAAGTTCATAGTCTTAAAAGATATATTAGATTGGAAGAATGTTTATGACCTAGTTCGAGTTCGTAAAAAATCAGTCCCACAAAAGCTATTAACTGGAAGAAAGTTTATTGTTTACAAAATCTTTGACTTAGAAGTTACAAAATCTTTTAGTTAGAAGAAAGTTCAAAGTCTTACAAAAGCTATTAGTTGGAAGAAAGTTTATTGTATACAGAATCTTTGAATTAGAAGAAAGTTCAAAGTCTCACAGAAGCTGCTAGGTAGAGGAAAGTTTATGGTTTACAAAATCTTTGAGTTAGAAGAAAGTTCAGTCTTACAAGAGTTATTATTACAAAGAAAGTTTATTATTTAACTAATCTTTCAGTTAGAAGAATTTTCCATAGTCGTACTAAAGTAATTAAGCTGACAAAAAGTTTATATAAAAAAATTTTGAGCCTTATATAAATTCTTAATATAAGTGTTAAAGGTTTAATCAGAATAGACATATCGTAAAAGTAGTTCTATTTCATGAAAGTTTACCGTCCTGCAACAGAGTAAATCACGATTTCTGATTAGCGTCACGTTCTGTGACTAGCAAAGATACACAACTTTGCAATGCAATTAGACTCCCTTTAAAAGACTAAGGATTTGTGTCTCTGCTTAAATACTTAGCTCATAAAAGCATTTGTTTTTCTACAGCGAAATTGGAGGTTAATGCTTTCGCGTAATGCGATTATCTGTTTTTTTTTTTTTCGATTTTTTTTTTCGATGGCTTTCTCAAACGGTGATGCAAAACGCTTAATTGCGTGATATGAATGCGACTGATAGTTTTATTTTAGCCTCATTGTTATTAAGTTTACGTACTAGTTACTATATACTTTATACACACACACACACACACACACACACACACACACACACACACACACACACTTACTGTCTATTAAATTTCATTTCTTATTCCTGATCTAGATATTAATCTCTGGCACCGTCGTTCAATTAGTTCATTGTGCATGTTGCATAAGATTTTTCATAACTCTGACCATCCTTTACATTCAGATCTCCCTGGACGATTCTATCCTGTTCGTTCTAGGCAGGCAGTTAATTCTAATAGCCAGGCCTTCTCCATCATAAGACTCAATACTACGCAGTACTCTAGAAGTTTTATTACAGCTGTTACCAAGTTGTGAAATGATCTTCCTAATCGGGTTGTTGAATCAGTAGAACTTCAAAAGTTCAAAGTTGGAGCAAATGCTTTTTTGTTGACCAGGTGGACAAGAGTCTTTTTATAGTTTATATATGCCATATTTGTTTTTGACGTTGTTAATAGTTTATATATGACATATCTCTTTTGACATTACCTTTTTTAGAATGATTTATTGTTAATTTGTTCTCTTCAGTTATTTATTTCCTTATTTCCTTTCCTCACTGGGCTATTTTTCCCTATTGGAGCCCCTGGGCTTATAGCATCTTGCTTTTCCAATTAGGGTTGTAGCTTGGATAGTAATAATAATAATGATAATAATATATATATATATATATATATATATATATATATATATAATGTGTAAATATATTGACATACACATTTACAATATATGTATATATATATATATATATATATATATATATATATATATATATATATATATATATATATTATGTGTAAATATATTGACATACACATTTACAATATATATATATATATATATATATATATATATATATATATATATATATATATATATGTGTGTGTGTGTGTGTGTGTGTGTGTGCGCGCATGTGTGTGTGTTTGTTTGTTTGTTTGTTTATTTATATATATTTATTACTGCATGTGCATCATAATGAAAAATATACAATGCATTTTATATATATATATATATATATATATATATATACATATATATATATATATATATATATATATGTGTGTGTGTGTGTGTGTGTGTGTATTGATACGTTTTTTGTGTCACTTGGTTTCCGTAGCTCAGTGGTTTTCGACTTTGCCCTTCCTCCCATACAATGACAAGAGTTTGACCCCCTCTTATAAACACCTTTAGGTTTATTTCATGAAAAAGTCTTGTGCAATTATACAGAATGTGCCTACTCCCGTTTTAGGTCTCAGCCAGGGTAGAGAATGCCAAGGGGATATAGCTATGGCCAAGGTTTATAGATATAAGAGGTCTTCTCAGTTCACCTTAGTGCATGGTGGGTGTTGGGATGGGTGTCAGCGATGGCGTCACTCAGACGACGCCTTGGCTGTGTAAGCTGTATAACTTACAAAAATAAAGGAACCATGCTTTCTGATTTTTTTTTTTTTAATATTTTCAAAGATTTATCTTTTATGCTTTTAGAAAGTAAGATTACAAATACGTAACTTTCACTACCTTAAACAAATGAATATTTGGCGATGTAGATAACTGAAATTTGTCGAGCATTAGTTTAAATTCATAAAATAAATAATTACGTATATACAATGTATATTTCAGTTATGTTCTATATCACGCTGTGAGCTTTTTCACTCTATGGTGCGCTTTTCTTAATGAACTAATATTTCTATTTAAAACACGAATTCCAAAGAATGTACGACATCTAACTAAAATGTTAATCATTTGGCTGCACATATATGTAGGGCGTATACGTCACGGTCTGTACCTACGCAGAAGAGTCTTACTTTGGAACGTGGTTAAGAAGACCTCTTTGATTTATCGGCTATGACATCCCAACAGACGTAATGAGAATTGGAAGGTTAAAACTACTACAACTACTCTCAGGGATAAGGATTCTGATAAATACAATATATATATATATATATATATATATATATATATATATATATATATACAGTATATATATATATATATATATATATATATATATATATATATATATATATATATATAGTACTGTGGTAGTACTGTTGTGTTATCGTCATCATTATTGTTATTATCATTGGGAAGATGTTTGGAATATATAGGAAGACTTTACCGATTGCATACTTGTCTTATTTTACTGTTGTCTACAGAATGTTTATTTACTTCAAAATATTTTATTAGAAATGTTTGACGTGTCTGCGGTATAATGCAGTAGGCAGCGAGGAATAAGATGTATTAAGTGGTACTATTTGTGTTTATGTAACTATTTTTTTTTGAAGTTTACGCAATATGATTTGTTAGTATATTATGTTCGTAATCGTTGTAAAGTTTTGCCCTATGTCAATGACATTGTTTTTGCTAGAAGAGCATTTTAAAATTACTGAAGTACTTATTATTATCACTACCATTGTTATCCTTCGAATCGTTGCTAGAAATCAAGGAGATGATAATACAAACCAAACAGAAAAGGAATTAAGTTACCTGCAGTAGTACTGGAGTTATATGAACATCAACAACATAACTCCTTTTCTAGATTGTAGAGTTGTAAATATGGAGTTCATGAAATATATACATTGGGTCATGCGAACAGACGTGATTTAAAACGGTAAATTTAAATGTAAAATTTAATAGTAAAGCTTCCTGTTGTTTTGTATTATCGAAAGCTGCAATATTTCAATTCTGTATCATGTTATATTATTCGTCCTCTCAGGTGAACAAATCCATATTATTAATAGAATCTGTTGTTTATTTTTATATGAATTGGATTCCATAAATTTTCTTCCGTATTTCAGATATCTATATAGAATAGCTGTCGTAAATAAAAATTTAAATTAGAGTGTTAGCTTTTTTCACTATTTTTATGAACTTTTTAGTGATTTTGATAGATTGCCTAAAGGTGAATAAAAAGTGAAACCCATTTAATAAAAAATAATCAATAGGCTTTATGAATAATGTGGATATGTTCACCTATGAGGACGAATAGTATAAAAGTGATACACCACACATTTATCGCAGCTTTTGATATGGAACTTATAGAAGACTGTATTACCTTATTTTCTTATTACGTATATTATTTCTAATAGCCAGATCTTCATGAGTTCTGGATCGTTTTCGGCTATTAGTCTTTCCTGGTTCTTCTGCAATAGAAAAGACTTCTATATAGCTAATACTGGAGTGGAGGATCTTATACTTGAAAAGCATAGAAAGTTACTTTCCCTTTGAAAAAGAGCACAGGAAAAATCTGAAGCCTAGATTCTCCCCATGCTCGAATTACAGCTTTACGTATGTATGTATGTATTTATGTATGTATATATACAGTATATATATATATATATATATATATATATATATATATATACATACATGTATATATATACATATATATATATATATATATATATATATATATATATATATATATATATACATGCATACATATATATATATATATATATATATATATATATATATATATATATATACTTGTATACATATGTACACATACATTTATTTATAAATGTTTGAATATATTAACCCTCAAAAACAAACATATATATATATATATATATATATATATATATATATATATATGTGTGTGTGTGTGTGTGTATGTATATATTTATATATATACTGTATATATCAAAAGCTGTTGCTATTCCACTGCAGGACAAAGACCTCAGACATATCCTTCCTCTCCCGTCTGTTTGTGGTCTTTCTGTACTCGTTTAAATCCGCAAATTTTCTTAGCTCATCAATCCATCATCTTCTCTTCATTTCCCTGCTTCTTTCAATCTCTACGGACCCATTTGGTTATTCTTCTTGTCCTTGTATTATCTGTCATTCTCATTCTATGTCCTGTCCATGTACATTTCTTTTTCATAAATGTTTTTAGAATATGCTCTACTTTAGTTTTCTCTCGTATCCATGTTGCTCTTTTGATGTCTCTTAGTGTTATTCCCATCATCAGTCTTTCCATATATACATAAGGATGTAGTAAGAGAATGGGGAGAATCTACGCTTCAGAACTTTCTTTGCTTTTCATGTACAAGGTCCTCCAGGAGTGGAGCATCAAGGTTCCAGATTTAGCATCTGCCCATTTTCGCTAATAAAGTTACTTATATGGGTTGCTGTGGCCTTATAGTGGTAACTTCTCTGCCTGGCGATCGCCAGACCGGGGTTTTTGAGTCTCGCTCAAACTCCTTAGTTCCTCTGGTTTCTGCAACCTCACCATCCTTGTGAGCTTAGGAGGGGTGTTTTGTGGAGAACCTATACTTCTACCTGCTGAGTCATCAGCAACCATTACCTGGCCCTCCCTGGTCTTAGCTTGGGTGGAGAGGGGCTTGGGCGCTGATCATATGATAAATGGTCAGTCTCTAGGGCATTGTCTTGCTTGATAGGGCAATGTCACTGTCTCTTGCCTCTGCAATTCATGAGTGGCCTTTAAACTTTTAAGCCTTTAAAAGAACCTGTAAAGATTAGAAGCCGAGGTGGACCCAGGAATAGTATGGCACACGTTTTGAGGAAATTTAATGATTCGTAAGGAAGTAGAAAGCAGCTCTTAAGCCCATGTTATGAACCAGCCGTCTTGAGAGAATGTGATTGACAAAACAGAAAAAGTAGTAATGATAATGATAATTATGAATACTTACATACATGTATGCCATTGTAATGGATTTATCTAGTACGAGGAAGGCTATCGTTTATTCTATGTTTAAATATTGTGTTTTTCCTCGGCAATTTGGCTTAACTCTGAATACACATCCTTTTTTTTAAATCGATTTTCATAGCTGACAAATACATTTCAGTAATGCCGACTCTTGGTCATTAATATTGGTAATCAGAACGCATTGTATCATTACGAGAATTTTTATCATTATTGTTGTTGTTTTCAGAGAGGCTTTTTTCCCTTTTAATCCACATTGGCAGTTTGTCCCCGTATCTCGCGTGGCTTATTATCCTTCATTTTACACCAGCGCGAATCGGGATTAGCGATGGCTCAAATGTTGTGTAAATGCTTATTGTTTGTGTGCTATTATGAGGAGAAACACGAGGCATCGTTTTTATGCCTTTTAATGATGATTCGAACGCTATTGTATCTTGATTAGTCCAGATCTGAATTAAAAGAAGAGTGATTAATTGGCAGTTCTTTTTTATCTATTTTATCCATCCGTTGGGAATGGCTTGGTAAATCCTAAAATTGAAGTGGGGATTACCATTACGTTGGGATTTATGTACTTATGTTGTTGGTAGATTTTAGGGCTGTTGTTGTTGTTGTTGTTTCTTCTTTGTTGTTAGTAATTGAATCATTTTGTTTTATGTCTTCAAATTCTGGGAGGTTGCGATCAATTTTCGTAGAATAAAATAGAAATAGTAATTTCTCTTGATGTGAGAATTATGTGAATTTCCATTCAGTATTGTATATAGAAAGTCTTTCTCTCTCTCTCTCTCTCTCTCTCTCTCTCTCTCTCTCTCTCTCTCTCTCTCTCTCTCTCTCTCTAATAACGAGACAATCACAAACAAGGCAGCAATTAAAGACCTTGGTGTAATGTTAAACAGGAATATGTTATGCAACGACCAAATAGCAGCAC
>NC_090746.1:57994745-57999745 GCF_036898095.1 Palaemon carinicauda
TATATGTATAGGGATTAAAAAGGAAAACACTACAAGTCGATGGTAAATGAGATACTGTCGTATAACGGTGAAGTGTGATTGAGTTGCTTACGTTGATTTACAAGGTATATCAGGATTCCAGTAAGGTTCCAGAGTAATAGGTTGGAAGCATTGCTGTTCCAATGTATAAAAGTGAGGTTGATAAAGACGACTGTAATAATTACAGGAGATTTACGTGCTAAATATGTTTAATAGTTTTCTGCAAAAGCTGCATTTAAGACACAATATACTTGTTACATTGCTACTATAACTAATCGATTTTATAACTTTGATTCCTATTAAGTATGAGTGAGAGTTATTAAATATTTTTGCAGTTCCTTTTAGTTTTTTAACACTATGTACCCAAGCGAAAATAGAGGGAATTGTTTTCAAAGTGATGAAAATTATCAAAACCCCCAAACATGACCAAAACATGTCTGAGACCTTTGTCCTGGAAGATAAACGGTAGGATTTTGTTTCTTGATTGGGAAAGTAAGACAGGACAGAAGGACTGTTAGGAGGAGAAAATTTGATCAAGCGTTCGTTATGAAAGAAGTGAGAAGATAGAATGTAAAGGAAAGATGTTTTTGATTTAGTAAGTAGAACCACTTAAAAGAATCAATAGTGAATCAATGTGGAGCGTGTTGAGAATATATTGTACAGATCACAGCTTTTTGTGTACGATTATATATATTTTTTTATGATATTAATGAAGCGTGTGTGGGAATATTCAAAGAGAGAAAGAAATTAGTTTGAAGTAAAAGAAGTAATGAGACAACGGTTTCATGTAACCATTGCTGTTCAGTATTTTGTAGGTGGAGTGATGAGAAAGGTCAGAGGATATAGGGGATCTGTTGATGCTTGCAAATTCTTCTTTTGTTGATTAAGGGCAATGAAGGTAGTCTGTAGAGGGTCGGGCGGAAGTTGAGAGTAGATATGATCAAGAATAAGGTCAGGAAGGTATATGTAAAGAAGGATGACTGAGTAATGCCGTGGTAGCCTATTAGAAACGTCCCTACTAGGTGATCTGCTAGACTGGGGTTCGAGATCCGCACAAGCTCGATGGTTTCTTGTAGTTTGTGCTACCACCATCCTTATGAGCTAAGGATTGAGGTTTGGTGTAGCCTATAGTCTACTTGCTGAGTCATCAGTAGCCATTGCCTGGCTCTCCCTGGTCCTAGTTTGGGTGGAAAAGGGGCTTGGATGCTGATCTTATGGATCTATGGTCAGTCTGTCCTGCCAGGGGATTCTCAATGTCACTTGCGTCTGCCATTCATGACTAACCTTTGATGAATGAATAATAGTGTAGATTGTGTAAGCCAAGACGCGAGTGCATAAAGGGATTGCTGAGCTAACTTTCCGCAATGGAATTGGTGTTTGGATGATTGTGAATGAATGAAATAAGTCCGGTGCTATTGAGCTATACTTTATATGTGGCATATTCAGCGTATGAAAAATTGATAAGATGAGAAGTGGGGAGACATATAGAATAAGAAGTGTAAAGTCTAGAAGAAGAAAAGGAATTGATCAGATTAATGTGTAGGCTATGGTTTAATCGTTTGGAAATAATGAAGGACAATAATTCAGTGGGAAGAGTGAATGGTTCTGATGTACCAGGATACCAGGTGTAGAAAATGCCAGATGTCTGGAAATGCCAGATATTTAAAGTATTCGATGCACTGTTTTGACTCTTAAGTATAAGTCTTCTATTGCACAGAAGGTTAATCCTCGAATTGGCCGATAAAAGATAAATGGGGTAATTACCATTTTTATGCTGTAAAGAACAATATCTACTCTATACACACCTTTATGTATAGAAATATATTATGTCATTATATATATATAAATATATATATATATATATATATATATATATATATTTAAACACACACACACACACACACATATATATATATATATATATATATATATATATATATTTAAACACACACACACACACATATATATATACATGTATACATTATATATATATATATATATATATATGTATATATATATATGTGTGTGTGTGTGTGTGTGTGTGTATGTATGTGTGTTTGTGTATAAAGATATATGATTATTATTATTATTATTATTATTATTATTATTATTATTATTATTATTATTATTATTATTATTATTATTATTAATGGCTTAGCTACAACCCTATTTGAAAAAGCAGGATGCTACAATCCCACATTGAATTGACAGGAAATCTTTATTATGGTCCTTAACTTAATCATTTATGTATTCCTTTGTTCGGCTGTGTCCAGTTAATTTTCATATTAATATTCTTTATATTGGTTTTATTTTGAAATTAAGTAATTCAAGTTTGTGTAAGTGTGTTTAAAAAACCAATATAACGTAAATCAAAGGTCAAAATTATGATTTGAAAGAAAGCGCGAAGACAAAGCTGACTAAATCCAAGGTCTGTATTCAGTATATAGACCTTGACTAAATCATGCTTCGAGGAACTTCGCGTGAGGAAGAAATAAACCTATAGGATTTTTAAGGATTAATAAGACAGAAATTAATTTCCTACTTAATTGTAATTACATATACTAGCCCGTAATCTGCAAAAAAATAAAAATAAATAAATAAAATAAAAAGAAAAGACATCTCTTTACTACGACGCTATTTCCTTTAATGTACCTGAAATTTCTTTCCTTTATAACTTCAGACAAACCAAGGGATGGTTATTGTTTTTATTTTAATTTCACCAGCATTTGGTAGGAAGTAATTTACGTTGGTACATGATATAAGTATCATGTAATTGCAAAACTACGATAATCAGATTTTACCGATATTTTCAGGTATATACGGATTGTCGTTTTGCATACATACATACATACACACGCACATATATACGTGTGTATGTATTATGTATATATATATATATATATATATATATATATATATATGTGTGTGTGTGTTTGCTTAAATACATACATATACATATTGACATATATGTATGTATTTATACATACATACATATTTTATATAGATATGTATATTTATATATATTCGCATTTTTATATACGTACATACACAAGTATGCATTCCCGCATACAAACACGCCTACAAACCTACTGTATATACATATTCCCAAAGATAAAGTTATCGTGGGAGTATTAATCGCCGAGGAACGTTCAACGGAATAATATATGTAAGTGCTGACGGGTATTTTACTCTATCATGGTTTGAAACCTGACAAATATGCAAAGGTCCAAAAGCGATTATAAACACAGACTTTGAATATTAATCTCCTCCGTATTTAAAAGTTATATTTACTTCACAAACTCGTCCCTCAGCTATGCATTATATATGAATATGAATAAATATAATATATATATATATATATATATATATATATATATGTGTGTGTGTGTGTGTGTGTGTGTGTATACATATATATTTATTATGTGCATTTAATTTTTATTCAAATACTTTTATATATATAATTATTATTTCCTTTAAATATATACTTACTCATGATATATTTATTTATTTATATATGTATATATATATATATATATATATATATATATATATATACTGTATGTGTATGTATATATATGTATATGTATATATGTATATATATGTACAGTATATATATATATATATATATATATATATATATATATATATATATATATATATTATGTGCATTTAATTTTATTCAAATACTTTTACATATATATGATTATTATTGTATTTAAATGTATACTCTTATAATATATTTATTTATAAATATATATATATTATATATACTGTATGTATGTATATATATATATATATATATATATATATATATATATATATATAAAATAATTATTGTATTTAAATATATACTCACACATAATATATTTATCTATATACTTATGTGTATATATATATACACTATCTCTTTCTCCTTAGTCTTTACTTTTCATCTTGTTAATACAGGTACAATGATAGTGTGATTGTATTATATGCAAAATAACATTGAAATTTATATTTACATTTATATTCAATACTTTTATACATGAAAAAGGAAAATGGACTTCAATGTTGTATACATATAGAAATCCAAATGTATATATATATATATATATATATATATATATATATAATGTATAAGATATATGCATATAAATGTATATGCAATATTATATATATACATATATATATATACACACACACACACACACACACACACATATATATATATATATATATATATATATATATATATATATATTGAATATACATGCACAAATGAATGCTTGCGTACGGCGATGGATAGGTACCTTTTACCAGCATGCATGCATGCATGCATGTAAACAAGCATGCACGCATACCTATCAATTGGTATCACGAAAAACCTAGCAACTAATTGAATCAATTAAATGTAAAAATATTAAATGGAATGATAAAATGGAACAGAAGGGGGCAGCAGCATCATCAGTGGCTCTCACCAGAGAGACAGGCTTTCGAGGAATTAGAGAAAAAGCCGTAATGGCCTCCATGTCTCCCCAAGCAGCGTTTCCATAGATACACATGGAAATATGTAGCTCTATATACTCTCTATGCAAATGTGTGCATGTGTATGTAGAGAGAGAGAGAGAGAGAGAGAGAGAGAGAGAGAGAGAGAGAGAGAGAGAGAGAGATGCATGGGTACTACTCATGGTTGCTTTGATATAAGAGGGAGCTCTCTTCTTTCGAGAAATTTTTTTGGCAAATAGCGTCTTGTGTTCTGGTGTTATTTTTAGGAACTTGGCTTCATATTCGTTTGTTTTTTCTTCTTTTAAGATTATTTTTCTCTCTATAATTAGTTCCTTTGGCCAGTTACTTTTTTCCATCTATTATTAGTTCCCTTTGGCCTGTCACATTCTATATTTTTATTATTAGTCCCTTTTGGCCAGGTACTTGCTCTTTTTCTCTATTGTTAGTTCATTTAGTCCAGTAATTTTTATTCCTCTACTATTATTTCCCATTGGGAA
>NC_090746.1:58004745-58012245 GCF_036898095.1 Palaemon carinicauda
AGAGAGAGAGAGAGAGAGAGAGAGACTTATGGAACTACCCGAGATATAAAAATAGTCTTTTGATCACTTTCAACTACAGATTTCAATGAAAGATAAATCGGATTTCCAACAGTGATTCTGCCTATGGGATATTCGAGTCCTCAGGAGATGTTCTGGTGATAATCCACTTAACTTAAGAGACAAGTAACTCTCTCTCTCTCTCTCTCTCTCTCTCTCTCTCTCTCTCTCTCTCTCTCTCTCTCTCTCTCTCTCTCTCTCTCTCTCTCCGTCAGGTCATCTTGTTCAGAGCTTTTAATTACCAATTATAATCAATAAGCTTAAAGGAAAATCTTGATTTATATTCATCCTTACTTCTGTTACATTGGCATGCTCTCTATTGCAAAAGTTTCCTTCTATGCTACCTTCGTCACCTAACTTTACCATGTGTCTCATTATAATTAATTTTTCTATTTTAAACATCCAATTGCCCTATTTCAAACATCCCATATCCCTATTTCAAACATCCCATTACCCTATTTCAAACATCCTATAGCCCTGTTTCAAACATCCTATTGTCCTATTTTAAACATCCCATAGCCCTATTTCAAACATCTCATTGCCCTATTTCAAACATCTCAGTGCCCTATTTCAAACATCACATTGCCTTATTTCAAACATCATTAGGCCTGGCGGTTAAGCCAAGCGTCATTAAGCCAGGCGGTTAACCCAAGTGTCGTTAGGTTGGGAGGTTAACTCAAGTGTCTCTATGCTAGGCGGTTAAGCCAAGTGTCGTTAGACCAAACGGTTAAGCCAAGTCATTAAGCTGGGTGGTTAAGCCAAGTGTCATTAGACTGGGCTTTTAAGCCGAGCATCATTAGGCTGGGCTGTTAAGTCAAGCATCTTTAAGCCGGATGGTTAAGCCAAGCGTCATTAGTCTGGGCAGTTAGAGCCAAGCCTCATCAGGCCGGCTGGGTCAGCCAAGCGTCATTAGGCCAGGCTGTTAAGCCAAGCATCCTTAGGACGGACGGTCATGCAAGCGTCATTAGGACGGGTGGTTGAGCCAAGCGCCATTAGGCTGGGCGGTTAAGCCAAGCAACGTTAGGCCGGGTGGTTAAGCCAAGCGTCTATATACTTGGCGGTTAAGCCAAGTGTCGTAGGCATTGTTAAGCTGGGACTGTTGACCCAAGTATTATTAGGCCGGGCGGTTAAGACAAGCGTTGTTAGGCCAGGTAATTAAGATCAGGGCATTATGATGAGCGGTTAAGCCAAGCATCGTTAGATCAGGCGATTGAGCTAAGTGTCATTAGGCCAGTCTGTTAGGCCAAGTTTCATTAGGCCGGGCAATTAAGCCAAGCGTCATTAGGCCAGATGGTTAAGCCAAGCATTGTCAGGCCTGGCGGTTAAGCTAAGCCTCATTAGGCCAGGCGATTAAGCCAAGTGCGTTTAGCTTGGGGTGTTAAGCCAAGTGTCTTTAGGCTAGGCAGTTAAGCCAAGCGTCGTTAGACCAGGCGGTTAAGCCAAGTGTCATTAGGTCGGGCGGTTAAGCCAACATTCATTAGTCCGGGTGGTTAAGCCAAGCACCATTAGGCTTGGGGTTTAAGGCAGGCTTTGTTAGGCTGGGTGGTTAAGCCAAGTGTCATTACGCCGGATGGTAAAACCAAGCGTCATTTTGCCGGGCTATTAAGCCAAGGGTCATTAGGGCCAGACGATTAAACCAAGCATTATTATGCCGGGCAGTTGAGCCAAGCATCCTTAGGCCAGGCAATTAAGCCAAGTATTATATATATATATATATATATATATATATATATATATATATATATATATATATATATATATATATATATATATATATATATATACACACATCATGGTTTATTGCATGTAGTATCTGTAGAAATCCTCCACATGAAGCCAATTCAGCTGAACAGTACAAACGTCAGTATGACTGTTACTTTAAGCGTTTGAGAACTGTACCCATGATCAGCAGATTTCATGGAAGAAAATTAATTTTTTTTAAGAGTAATAACTAATCAAGGCAGTTCATCATCATCAGCATCATTATCTTCTTGTACTCCTATTGACGCTAAGGGCCAGGTGGTTAAGCTAAGTGTCATTAGGCCGAGTGGTTAAGCTGAGCATTGTTAGGCAGGGCGGCTAAGCCAAGTGCCATTAAGAATGGGGGTCAAGCTAAGCGTTGTCAGGCCGGACAGTTAAGCCATTCGTCATTAGGCTGGGTGGTTAAGCCAAGCGTCATTAGGCCGGGCAGTTAAGTCAAGCATCATTAGGCCGAATGGTTAAGCCAAGCAGTAATAATCGGAGCGGTTATGCCAAGCAACATTAGGCCAGGCGGTTAACCCAAGTGTTGTTAGGTTGGGCTGTTAAGCCAAGCCTCATTAGGCCATGCAATTAAGCCAAGCACCATTAGGCGTGGTGGTTAAACCAAGGGTCATTAGATGTCAGGCTGGGCAGTTAAGCTAAGCGTCATTAGGCCAGGCGATTAAGCCGAGCATCGTTAGTCTGTGCAGTTAAGCCAAGCATCGTTATGCGGGGTAGTTAAGCCAAGCATCGTTAGGCTGTGCGGGTAAGTCAAGCATCATTAGGTCAGTCGGTTAGGCCAAGTGTCATTAGGCCTGGCAGTTAAGCCAAGCATCATTAGGCCAGGTGGTAAAACCAATCCTCACCATGCTTGGCCGTTAAGCCATTCATCTCAAGGCCAGGCAGTTAAGCCAAGCATCATTAGTCTAGGCAGTTGAGCCAAGTATCCTTAGGTCAGGCAATTAAGCCAAGCATCCTTAGACCAGGCAGTTAAGCCATTCATCTTAAGGCCAGGCAGTGAAGCCAAGCATCGTTAAGCTAAGCAGTTAAGCCAAACATCCTTAGGCTTGTCAGTTAAGCCAAATTTCCTCAGGCTTGTCAGTTAAGCTAAACAATCTTAGGCCAGGCAGTTAAGCCAAACATTCTTAACAGAGACAGTTACGCAAAACATACTTAGGCCAGGCTTTTAAGCCATTCATTCTAAGGCCAGGCAGTAAAGCCATTCATCCTTTCCTTAGGCAGTTAAGCAAAACATCCTTAGTCCAGGCAGTTAAGCCAAACATCCTTAGTACAGGTAGTTTAGGCAAACATAATCAATCAAGGCAGTTCATCATCATCATCATCATCATCTCCTACTCCTATGGATGCAAATTGCCAGGCGGTTAAGCTAAGTGTCATTAGGCTCTGTGGTTAAGCTGAGCATCGTTAGACAGGGCGGATGAGCCAAGCGTCATTAGGCTGGGTGGTCAAGCTAAGCGTTATCAGGCCAGGTGGTTAAGCCATTCGTCATTAGGCCGGGCGGTTAAACCAAGTGTCAGTAGGCCGGTCAGTTAAGCTAAGCATCATTACGCGGAACGGTTAAGCCAAGTATTGTTAATCAGAGCGGTTATGCCAAGCGACATAAGGCCAGGTGGTTAACACAAGTGTTGTTAGGCTGGCGGTTAAGCCAAGCCTCATTAGGCCGTCCAATTAAGCCAAGCGGCATTAGTCCGGGCGGTTATGCCAAGCATTGTTAGGCCATGCGGTTATGCCAAATGTCCTTAGGACTGTGGTTAGATAAAGCTTCATTAGGCTGGGCAGTTAAGCCAAGTGTCTTCAGGTTGGGTTGTTAAGCTAAGAAACGTTAGTCTGGGGGAGTAAGACAAGTGTCATTAGGCCAGGCATTTAAGCCAAGCATCGTTATGCCAGGCAGTTAAGCCAAGCATCATTTGGCTGGGCGGTTAAGCTAGGCGTCGTTAGGCCGGGCAGTTAAGCCAAGCGTCATAAGGCTGAGCAGTTAAACTAAGCTATGTTAGGCCGGGCGGTTAAGCCAAGCGTCATTAGGCCTGGCGGTCAAGCCAAGCGTCGTTAGGCTGGGCAGTTAAGTTCAGCATTGTCAGCCTGTCAGTTAGGCCAATCGTCATCAGCTGGGTGATTAATCCAAGTGACATTACGCTGGGCAGTTAAACCAAACTTCATTAGGCCAGACAGTTAAGCCAAGTTTCATTAGTCAGGGCTGTTAACCCAAGCATCATTAGGCCAGGCGTTAAGCCAAGTGTTATTATGCCGAGCGGTTAAACCAAACTTCATTAGGCTGGGCAGTTAAGCCAAACTTCGTTAGGCTGTGTGGTTAAGCCAAGCATTATTAGGCCAGGTGGTTAAGACAAGCGTCATTAGGCTGGGCAGTTAAGCCAAGTATCATTAGCCTGGATGGTTAAGCCAAGCATCGTTAGGCCGAGCGGTTGTGCCAAGTGTCATTAAGTCGGGCGGTTAAGCCAAGCGCCGTTAGGGCAGGCAATTAAGCTAAATGTCATTAGGCCAGGCAGTTAAGCCTAGTGATATTAGGCCTTGCTATTAAGCCAAGCGTCATTAGGGCGGACGGTTAAGCCAAGCGTTATTAGTCCGGGCTGTTAAGCCAAGGGTCATAAGGCTTTGCAATTAGACCAAGTGTCATTAGGCTTGGCAGTTAGGCTAAGCGTCGTCAGGCCGGGCTGTTAAGTCAAGCATCATTAGGCCAGGCAGTTGAACCAAGCATCTTTCGGCCCTGCGGTCAAGATAAGTATCGTTAGGCTTGGCAGTCAAGCCAAGCTTCGTTAGCCCGGGTGGTTAAGCCAAGCGTCATTAGGCCAGGTGGTTAAGCCAAGCGTCATTAGGCCGGGTGGTTAAGCGAAACATCATTAGGCTGGGCTGTTATGCCAAGCATCTTTAATTTGGATGATTAAGCCAAGTGTCATTTGGCCGGGCCGTTATCAGTTGAGCCAAGCGTTGTTAGGCCGGGCAGTTGAGCCAAGTATCATTAGGCCGGGTGGTTAAGACAAGCTTAGTTAGGCCGGGCAGTTAAGCCAAGCGTCATTAGGATGGGCAGTTAAGCCAAGCATCGTTGGATCGGACTATTAAGCTAAGTGTCATCAGGCTGGTCTGTTAGGCCAAGTTTCATTAGGCCGGGCAATGAAGCCAAGCGTCATTAGGCCATGCGATTAAGCCAAGTGTCGTTAGGTTGGGTGGTTAAGCCAAGCGTCGTTAGACCAGGTGATTAAGCCAAGCGTTTTAGGCTGGGCGATTAAGCTAAGAGTCATTAGATCGGGCTTTTAAGCCAAGTGTCATTAGCCTGTGTGATTAAGCCGAGCGTCATTAGGCCGGGCGGTTAACCCAACAGCTTTATATATATATATATATATATATATATATATATATATATATATATATATATATATATATATATATATATATATATATATATATATATATATATATATATATATATATATATATATATATATATATATATATAATACTTTGAAGTGGTACATCTACAGTATTTACTATTTGCCTAATTATCTCCTAACATCGCCAGGGACTGGGTAGGCTCTAGCGAACCATGTCTATAAATCTGCACTTTTTTTCATCGAATTGGCATAGATATATTTTGCTAGACTAACATAAATTGACTTTAAAAGATTTTAAAGCGTGGTGAGGAAAACTAGACAGATCCTAGATATGAATAAGGACATGTCTGAGGCCCTTGTTCTGCAGTGGACCATAAAAGTTTGTTGCTATGTATGGTCGGTCAATAGTAGATCATATGAAGTCGCTGGTGTTGTTGATCTGAAAAAATTTCAGGTATCAGTCGGTTTGCAATTTACTTTGGTGTAGATTAAGTCAATATTTTGTTTTTATTATATATAAAGAGAACGAGCTGGAGACCGAATTTGTCAAAATTGAAGATAACCATTTCTCTGCCAAATTCTAGGTGAGAGAGAGAGAGAGAGAGAGAGAGAGAGAGAGAGAGAGAGAGAGAGAGAGAGAGAGAGAGACTTTAAGATATTCAACTTCTCAGAAAATGTCTGAAAACACTTATCAGGGATACTCATATTTTTTTCATAACAAATGACAGCATGTGACGTCAGTTTGTATGAAGTAGTTATGATTAAGAAGAAAGTCAAAGAATATTGTGCCCCCTATCATGATAAAATGGATAATGTTTTTTTTTTCCTTTTGATTTTTTTTTTTCTTTTGTAGATTTTATTACGGTATCGTAGTAAATAGAAATGATGGTCTTTTGATATACGTTCAGTATTTTCTAATATGTGTATTATTCCATTTAGACAACTTTGCTTATCTGTAATGACGTTCTTATAACTAATTACTAAAACAGGGTCCATAGTCTTATCGGACTACTGCAATTGTTACATGCATGTATGTATATGTATGTATGTATGTATGTATGTACGGAAGGACATGTTTGAGGGTTTTTCTTACAGTGGACTATTAATGGCTGATGATAATATATTATATATATATACTGTGTATATATATATATATATATATGTATATATATATATATATGTATATATATATATATATATATATATATATATATATATATATATTTATATATATATATGGGGGGGGTTCTTATTGAAAAAAAAATCTTGCAGGTAACATTGAATAATTTTGTAGTACTAGTGATAGAATTGTAGGATAAATTATCAGACTAAATAAGAAGTATAAACTAAAGATCATTCCAACGTGTGCACCAACAACATTGCATACATATGAAAAATTAGAAAATTTTAATGAAGATCTGGAGATATCTATGAAAAAACATGAGACTCAATTTACATTTGTTTTTGGGTAGATTAATGCTAAAGTAGGTCAAAAGAAAGGAGGAGAACCAGCTTTAGGTAAATTTTGAGTAGGCACAAGGAATAACAGAGGAGACATGCTTGTATAATTTGCTGAAAGAAACAATCTTAAAGTCATGTACACCTTTTAAAGAAATGAACATAGTAAATTGACATAGAGAAGCCCAATTGGAGAAACGAAAAATGAAATAGATTTTATTCCCAGTTAAAAAAACTAATTTAGTTAAAGATAAAGCAGTGTTAAACTAGTTAAAGTCAAGCGATCACAGAATGGTGAGAAGCAAAATTTGTTTAGATATAAGGAAATGGAGAGAAAATCAATTTTAAGAAATAAAAATAAACACTCCTGCAATAAGAGAAAAATATAATGAGCTAAGTGTAGCAATACAAAGTCGATATACTCTGCTACCTGATGAAATAGAAGCATGTAAAAAAGAAATGAACAGTAATTTAACAAAATTTCCATTGGAATCAACACAAGAGATGGGCGGAAAAGTTCCTAAACAAGATCAAGGAAAACTATCAGATATGACCGGAACCCCAGTGAAGAAAAGATTGGAAATGATGGTAAAATACAAGAGAAATTAAAAAGAATTAGCAGATCTATCCAAAACAATTAACAAACTAAAAACCCAAGCTATTTGCAAACACAATCAGACGAAAATGAAGGGAACACTAAAGAAAGGAAGAAGCATCAAATAGATGCTTGCTGTAAAGGCTGCAAATGGAAATATTATCCACAATAGACATGGAGTGATAAGAATTGCAGAGGATTTCTATGCAGTGCTATACAATAGTGATATAAAATATAACTTCACCATTTGAAATAACGAAACACCTAAGCCGGTACCAAAAGTAG
>NC_090746.1:58024745-58027245 GCF_036898095.1 Palaemon carinicauda
AACCTATTAATAATGAGAGAGAAAAGTCTAGTTTGCAATTTATATGGTGAGACTAAAAAGTCTAGTTTGTAACCTATTAATACTGAGAGTGAAAAGTCTAGTTCGTAACCTAATGATAGAGATACTGAAAATCCAGTTTGTAACTTATATATAGCGAAAAGTCTAGTCTGTAACCTATTAATTATGGGATTGAAAAGCCTAGTTTGTAATTTTTGTAGTGAGACTGCAAAGTCTAGTTTGTAACATATCAATACTGATACTGAAGAGTCTAGTTTATAAACTATTGATTATGAGAGTGAAAAGTCTAGTTTCTAATTTATATAGTGAGCCTGAAAAGTCTGGTTTATAACCTATTGACAGTGATACTGAAAAGTCTAGTTTGTAACCATTGATTGTGAGAGGGAGAAGTTTAGTTTGTAATTTATATTGTGAGCCTGAAAAGTCTAGTTTGTAACCTATTGATTATGAGACTGAAAACTCTAGTTTGCAACCTAATGATAGTGTTACTTAAAATTCTAAGTTGTAATTTAAATTTAGTGAGACTGAAAAGTTTTGTTTGTAACCTAATTATAGTGATACTGAAAAGCTTGGTTTGTAATTCAATGATAGTGATACTGAAAAGTCTAGTTTGTAACCTGTTGATTATGAGACTGAAAAGTCAGGTCTGACGTAATGATAATTAGATAGAAAAGTGTAGAATTTGTTGAATAGTTCGGGTGTGAAAATTTAAAGTTTAGAGTTTTCCTTTATGTTAATGATAGTAAGAAGATATATTGAAAAGTCTAAAACTTGTTTTAATAATTCTCAAATAACGTCAAATTCACCCTTTAAGTCTAAAGTCACCGACATTTTCCTTATACTTTATTTTTCCTGTTTGGCGTTAAATACATATAACTGAGGAAGGATGTCATCTTAATCTCTAAATCCAAGTGATTAAATTCCTTAATTATCATTTAGCTCCGATTACACTTATTCTAATCGTGTTTTTATCCTCATTAAAAATTACAAGTAATGAAGTTCAAGATATTAGGAGAGGAATATATCTAGTTAAGTACCCATTAAATCGTAGAGCGCGGATACAATCAGAGTGAGAGCATTATTGGTGGATAGTTGGTTTGCATTTGTGAGAGATATTTAATTCTTTCGTGTATTTGGCAGAGAGAGAGAGAGAGAGAGAGAGAGAGAGAGAGAGAGAGAGAGAGAGAGAGAGAGAGAGAGAGAGAGAGAGAGAGAGAATAAAAAACATTCTCGTATTAATATATGGCTACGACATATTTTTATCTTGACTTTCGTTTGTTTTTATTTTCAATTCTACTAGTTCACTTCATTAATTTTTCTTACGTATATTCTTCTTCTATAGCTCTATGATATTTTTTTCCGAGAGAGAGAGAGAGAGAGAGAGAGAGAGAGAGAGAGAGAGAGAGAGAGAGAGAGAGAGAGAGAGAAAGAAAGATTAAAAAACATTCTCGTATTAATATATAGCTACGATATATTTTTATCTTGTCTTTCTTTTGTATTTTTCAATTCTACTAATTCACATCATTCATTTCTCTTACGTATTTTCTTCATCTATAGCTCTATGATATTTTCGAGAGAGAGAGAGAGAGAGAGAGAGAGAGAGAGAGAGAGAGAGAGAGAGAGAGAGAGAGAGAGAGATGCTAGTCGCTGCATAAGCTTCTTTTTTTCTCCTAGAGAAAACTCGGTCACATCTGATTAAGGGATTAAGAGATGAACTTATCTACTTGATCTCGGAAATACTTCTCACAGCAACGTCGTCTCTTTTCAGAAGATTAGACTTGGAATTAATTACGTTTTCCATGTTGATTTTTAATGTAATAATGTAGATTTGCTTATATCATCATATACATACATAATTACGTATAAATACATGTGTAAACCTGTACAGTATATATATATATATATATATATATATATATATATATATATATATATATATATATATATATATATATATATATATATATATATATATATATATATATATATATATATATATATATATATATATATATATATATATATATATATATATATATATATATATATATATATATATATATATGTATATATATATATAGATATAGATATATATATATATGTAAATATATAGTTATATGTAGATTAGATTTATCTATTTTTATGTTATAGTACCTGTGAAAAAAAAGGATTTTTTCAAACATTAAATCTTAATGTTATGATTAAAACATTGTAATGAATTGTAACTGAAAGATATCGTTGTACATATAAAACAAGTGTTACCGGTAGATTCTCGAAAATTATCGACCCACCAGCTTTGCTTAATGCGTAATATAGTTAGCCCTGGACATTCCGGAATTGTATAGAAAACTGGTGCAAGGCGTTTTACAAGAGAGATTGACTTAACCATCGTTAGATTGAGGCTGATGTAGTGGAGACTTCTGTTACACCTGCTGTTACCCGGTATTTATATTTTTTTTTTTACAACGCCGCTGCTTTTAGA
>NC_090746.1:58032245-58089745 GCF_036898095.1 Palaemon carinicauda
TACGGCCATGTAATGGAATTAAAGGATTATGAATGATTGATGAAAACATCGAATCAAAGAGAAATAACACGCTACAGTTGCAAATATTGTCTTTCACAAAGATGATTAGTTATACTATCTAGCATTAAGTCATATATGCAAATAAATATTCAGAAGGATAATGTATATAAAACAGTAAACAAACGTTGATGGGGTGTGAAGAATCACCTTAGAAAAATTATGTAAATTAGGACTAAATCTATACTATTGACTTTAAGCAGAAGACCTTAAGAATACCCGACAATACTAAGTTTAGTCACTGAATATGTAACCCTTTCTTAGTGGGAATACCTGAACGTTGTGAAAGGCATTATGTATCGCCATGATCAGGCTGGTTTTCTGTGAACGATCAGACAAAAGTATCCCACCATCACCAATCTGCAATATCCAGCGTTGTGATGAAAACTGGCAAAACCCCAAATAGGAAAAAGTATGTCTGAATCCTTTGCTCCGCAGGGGACTAAATACGGCTGTATTTGTTGTTAGATATGTAAAATTGTCATATTGAATTGACACTAGAATTCATTAAAAGTGACATAATAATCAAACTAAAAATTAGTTTGCATACATTAAGAAATTATATGAAAAAAAATTCAACAGTTTCGTTTGATCCAATAAAAAGGACTCATGTAAGTTATAGTCCTTGGCTTCGGGGGAAAAAAAAAATGCATTCACTACAGAGCCCCATACTTAGGTTATGATGAAACTCGTGTTTCTTCGAGAAGCTGAAATCTTAAAGAATCTCCCTTCATAATCTGCATTCTCACATGGACTTAATGTTCATAAATCCCTCTTCAGGGCAAACAGCTGCTTAATACCCCCAGTAAACAATAATGCGAGACAGACAGTATGCTTTAGTGCCATGAAGGATAAGTTCTTCATAAATGTAGACAATAGAATATACGAATGTTAGGTTGTATTCTTGATACTGACTAATGCCTGATGGATTAAGATTATGGAGAGAGTAACCTTTGACATGAAACGCGGCTGACACTACTTCGCCGAGAAACTTTTGATGGAAAGGTCTCTCATATTTGTCCTTGGCCTCATTTTATTCTAATTTTTTCTGCCTTTTTATGGGTCAGTTGCTATTTTACTCTTGGTAGGGGTAGAAGAGACTCTAGTTATGGTAAACAGCTCTTATAGGAGAAGGGCATTCCAAAATCAAACCCTTGTTCTCTAGTCTTGGGGAGTGCCATAGCCTTTGTACCATGGTCTTCCACTGACATAGGTTAGAGTTCTCTTGCTTGATGGTACACTCGGGCACACTACTCTATATAATATCTCTTCCTCTTGTTTTGTTAGTTTTTGTAGTTTATGTAAGAATTATTTACTTTAATGCTGTTATTGTTCTTAAAATATTTTTTCCTTGTTTCCTTTCCTCACTGGGCTATTTTCTCAGTTGGGACCCCTGGGCTTCTAGCATCTTGCTTTTCCATCTATGGTTGTAGCTTAGCAAGTAATAATAATAATAATAAAGATATCCGTCTCCACAAATGACTGATACTTTGGAAAAGATTGACAAATCCATGATTGCCTGATTTTTTTTTTTATATTGGATCTTATACATTAAACTTGAAGTTGATTTCTTTTTTTTATGTTGTTTCGTCTTCGCTCTAACAGACGAAAAAAGCTACACTGTTAAAAAAACCGTAATTTTAATCGGAAATTCTCCGTAAAAAATATACTGAGATCCAAACTTGGTTCATATTTGAGTGTATAAAAATCCACGCTAATTAGTATATGTTAAGGTCAAAGGTCAAGGTCAAGGTCAAGGTCGAGCAAAAGGTTGAGAAATAAGATACCGCGGCGGAGGTCTGCGTTCTACTGGGTGCTCCTCTAGTTTTTATTGTCATTCCTTCATTCTCTTCGAGTCTTTTATTCGGTGTTATGATTTTCAGTTTATTTTGATATATAGAATTTTCTGTTTAACATTAAAATACATCGTTTTTACGAGCTATTTCTGTGCATTAAAAGATGGCTATAACATATTTCTGTATATTAATAAATAATATCTATAGGGCATTTAAACGGATATCTTGGATAATTTTTTTAATCAAAAGTATTTGCTAGAAACTTTCTTAAATGAAACATTTTTACGAAAATTGTGACTTCAAGTCATATGTACAGGAAGTTTTAATAAGATGACAAAAAATATAAACATATTTCATTAAATGAAAAATAAATATGTATTGCATATTTCGCTCAAATTAAAAAAGATATCTATAGGACGCTTCTTAGATTTAAGGATTAAACATTTGTCTCAAGATTTTTTTTAATACTTTAGAATCAGTTTAAATGAATAAATAAAAACTTTTCTTCAATCGCCGTAGATGAGTTAGTGTTTCTTTTTCTTTCGAAAAAAATGCAATGTTAATAGTTTTCCAAATTCGTAAATGTTTTTATTTAATCGTCGACGAGTTACACTTAAACACGAGTAATATATACAATACTTTTCATGCCTTAGGTCATCTTCTCATCCTCCTTTGACATTTTTTGTCGTCACTAATCTCTAATCTCGAAATATGAGATTATGAGTCGTATTTTCTTTCTGGCATTTGTTCGCTGATTACATTGGCGATAAAGATCTTTGTTGATAAGTCTTTTTTAACATCTAGCACTTTGTCTTGATAGATCAATTTCTTTTGGAGTTAACGCGATGGAAACTATGTTCTTCAGCGTGTTACCTAAACGTAGTTCTTAGTTTTTTTTTTTTTTTTTTTTTTTTTTTTTGAGGATATTAATCTCAGTTCAGTTATGAATAGTTTGGGCAATGCAGTTTTGAAATTTGACATTATGGATTTGTAATTCTATTACTTGCCAGAAGGGGTAATCGGATTATTGCTATTCTTTATCATAATCAGGCTTTATCTTATTCAGATATATACCGCCAGAGGTTTATTCATAACAGTAAATTTTGACTGTGGGTAAATTTTTCAGTTATTGAGACACTTTAACGTAAGTGGTGAGGAACAAGTTTTGATTTAAATGAATGTTTTGACTGGGGAAAACCTTGGTAATTGCTTACAACACCACGCTCTCCATTTACTCCAAAATAATGCAATCCTGCAGTTCTCATCTTTTTGCACAGTAATTAGGTGGTTATTTGAATGCTGGGAAAGCAATAATTAGCAAGATATGATGAGGAAGGGGGAATGGGTTATAAAAAGAAAATAACTCGGTTTCCTCACTAATCGACTTGGAACTGACATGTCAACATAGTCAACCAAACAGAATTCGTGATGTCAGCGTACATAAACAGAAGTTTGTGATGCCAGCGTACATTTGATATACTGTATATTCAAAATATACTTAATAAAAAATTGAGTGATTACTCGAAAGTGTCACTATTTGTAAATTGCATATTTTGCGGACACTTTTGAGTAATTAATCAATTTTTAATTGAGTATATTTTGAATATACAGTATATCAAATGTACGCTGGCATCACAAACTTCTGTTTATGTACGCTGACATCACGAATTCTGTTTGGTTGACTATGTTGACATGTCAGTTCCAAGTCGATTAGTGAGGAAACCGAGTTATTTTCTTTTTATAACCCCTTCCCCGTTCCTCAACATATCTTGCTAATTATTGCTTTCCCAGAATTTAAATAACCACCTAATTACTGTGCAAGAAGATGAGAACTACAGGATTGCATTATTTTGGAGTAAATGGAGAGCGTGATGTTGTAAACAATTATCAAAACCTTTCTTTAACTAAGGGCCGAGCGAAGTATTGTAGACTTAGAGAGATGTTCAACTATAGGAGACGTTTTGATAGTGGAACATTTTGAGTGAGGAAATCTTTCAAGACTAGGATATATATTCTTGAAGGCGGTGGTGCCGGGTGGCTTTTGGCTCTTGGGAACATTCTTGCAGGCGGGTGTTTTGATTTCAGGGGCACATGTCAGCAAGAGGACTTTTTTATGGGAAAGATTTCTCGTCCGGAAGACATTTTAACCAGGTAGACGGTTCGGCAGGGGGTGACTTTCTGACCATGGCCGACGCCTGGAACGATGTTTTGATTTTAGGAGACGTTTTGATTTTAGATGTTTTAACTTGGAGTGGTGGTTTGATTTTTGATTGTGGGGAACATTTTGCTGGGTACATTTTGACTTGCGTAAACGTTTTGACTTGGAAGGATGTTTTCACTATGGGAGACATTCTGTTATGTAAAAGTTTCAGCAGAGAGACGTTTTGACGTGGAAGACGAGAGTTTTATTTTAGAGGGATAGTTCTACTTTATGGAGACTTCTATGCAGAAAGATGTTTTGACTGAGGGAAGGATGTTTGGCCTAGAGAGCCGTTTTAACCTGGAGGGATGTTTTATTTTTGGGAGTTGTTCAAGCAGGTGGATGTTTTTACTTGGGGATGGGGCCGTGGTAGATTGCTACACTCTTCTGTTCAAGAGAAGTAAAATTTCAGGGTTTTACACAGTAGACTGGACGGACAATGATGAGATGGGCCACGTAGCAACCGGATATATAGCGTCCCGTTCGTTCGTTCGTTCAGATTACCCCCCAATGATATGTAGGAAGGTCGGCTTCTGTCACATATCCCCCTTTCCTGGTCGGCCCTCCATAAACTATTCTTTCTTATACCTCTGACCTCCTGGATCTGGAGGGCGCTCTTAACAGTAGGTCCTCATCTCAGGGGTACCCTGATTTTATTTGATTGTATTTTTTTTTTTTTTTTTTTTTTTTTTTTTTCATGTGAGATATTTTAGTTACCAAATTTCCTTATATTTGAATTGAAAGTTGATTTTGGATTTACTCTTTCGTAGTATTGACAATCTGTGCGTTATAAATTCAACATGATTGAAGAAATTCCAACAAACCATAAAAATAGTTAAATGTTGTAAAAACATCTATCATCAGTTATGGATGCTAAAACTAATATTTTACATAGACTTTCATCGTGACAATCCAGTTGTAATTATCTCAGATGAAAAAAGAAAATGAAATATATAAATATAAAATTAAGATTAATCATAAAGTCTTTTAACTTATCTGAAAAATATGTGTTTTTTAAAACTCCAAATATCCAAAATGTAAAATCTTATGGTGTTATGTGCTTACGTCTTCCCTGGGGAATTTTAACAGAAAGATTAAAAGACTTTTTTTGTATATAATCTCTCTCCTAAGTAATCTTTACCGGATTTTAGTTTTATATTGTTCTTGAGGATATGACTTGCTTTTTTATTTATTTCGACTTGAATTTATCTTCAAAGAGAAGCAAGATTCATTTTATTGCGTTTGGGATGTAGAAATTAGCAGTTGACTGCATAACCACCTGCGAAAGTCTTCGGGAGACACAAACTGTATTTCTTTAAGTTTTTCTTTTATTTCATTTTTACTTTAACTAATGTATTTTTTTAAAATTCTCTCTCTCTCTCTCTCTCTCTCTCTCTCTCTCTCTCTCTCTCTCTCTCTCTCTCTCTCTCTCTCTCTCTCTCTCTCTCATAATTTTTTAGTATCCTGTATAAAATAGGTTATATATCATGTATTGGTTTTACATTAGTTCTTATTATTATTTTAGAAGAGAAGTTAAGCAATAAGTTTCTTCATCTATTAACGACAGAATATATCGTCACTGAAGATGTTAGTTTAATAAACATTCAGTCAAATAAAGACCAGCATAATTTTGCTAATTATTCGAAAAATATAAATGTAACAATAACAATAACAAATGCAGCCGCTTCTAGGCCACTTAAGGGCACAGGCCTCAGCCAGGTCCTTATTCATGTGTGGGGTTTGACCAGTTTCCATCACTACGGTGGCTAACTGCGGATTGGTGATGGTGGGAGAATTTGGTCTGATCGCTCACAGCAAAGCAGACTAGTATGGGTGTCCCTATCCATATAGTACGGCTTTGCCGATCATGGTGATTCACAAAACATTTCACCACGTTTTTTAGACATCCCCACTCAGAAAGACACATACACACACACACACACACACACACACACATATATATATATATATATATATATATATATATATATATATCTATATATATATGTGTGTCTGTGTGTTTATTTGTGTGTGTATTTTATTAAAGGGCTCTTCTTTTAAATTCTAGTACTCAACAGTCCCTATCATATGCCTGTACTTTATTCTGTGTTATATTCTTATACCTGATCGTTCTATGCTTTCTGGCATACTAGTTCACAGCATTTAGTTTTAAGCGAGCATTACTGATATTTGTAATAGGAGTATAAATTGTTCCCGCTTTCATATAGTAATTTTCTATATTTAGCAAAATTTTCAATATTACACCTTTAGAACAAATGTTAACTTGAATGTGCCTGGTAATATCTACCCATTTTAAGTCTAAATTCAAAATTCCCCTTGAGTTGATTCTTCCCAATTCCATCCTATTTAATTTTGAAATTATTTAAGCCATGTAGTTTTTTATTTTTATTTTGTTAACTCCAAATCCACCAGATTCACTTTTGAAGCAATTTAAGCCTTGTATTTTTATTTTATTTAAAAGCTCAAGATAGAAACTACTGGTGAAATCAAACCGAGGCCCTTAGCATCAATAGGATTAGGAGGAGACGATGATAAAGATCATTTCGTTTAATATTAAGATTTCAGTTGACTGACGAATATCACTAGAAATGACTTATAAAGCTGTTGAACTAAAGTATTTGTCAGTGTCAATTCAGTTGTTGATTGAAATACCAACCATACTATCTTGTTATCATGAAGGTTCTAATCAATTTTTAATTAGGAAATCATGTCATGCCAACGGTGCATCGATGTTTCAAAGTTTTAATCCTGTAAATGCTTTCTATTTTCATCTTCATGATCAATCTGTAATTTATCGTTGTTTGATTGACATTTTATAAAGAAAGTTTCTTGGGGGAAAATAATAATACTAATGGCTGCTTACGTTGAATGTATCCTTAGATTTTATTTATTTTTATCTTTTTTCCCCCTTAATAAATGCCATTGAAACATAGATTTCAATTAGATTTATCTTCTATCATGCATGTACTAAAAAAGAAATTGAGTTCTCAAAATTATTTTTCTATATTGACATACTCTATTAAAAAAAAAAGAAAAAAAAACTGTATTTTCATGTTTTGCATAGAATAAAAAAAAATAATAATGGTTTTACCAATGTTTAATGTTTGATACAACATGCAAAGGATTTTATGGGTAATATGTCCTTATTTTGAAATCAAAATCATCATTATCATCAACCGACTTATGTATCATCATCTCGAGGGGTGTAACAATGCTTCCACCGTACGTCCTGCATTTCGTAGAGAGCGACTAAAAAGACAGCTGCTACTTTGCAATATTGCTGTTTAGAAAAAAAAGGAAAGTCCCTCTGCCAAAAACCGAGCTGCCTTGCAGTTGGACTATTTAGTCAAAGGTTAAGATCACCTCCAATAAATGTGGTTGATGACTGCAAGGGCAAGCGATCGTAAAAAAAAATCTGCCAAATGAAGTGTAGCATCAGTCAGGCAAGTGGCTCTTTAATGTAGGGACATCGGTGGGAGAGAAGAAGAAGAAGAAGAAGAAGAAGAAGAAGAAGAAGGAGGAGGTGGAGGAGGAGGAGGAGGATCTCAAGAAAAGAAATGCAACAAAACTATTACCTCCACTCACAATTTTTTTTTATTATAATCAAATGTGACTTGTTATAGAACGTTTACTGGAAGGCTTTAGAATAAAATCCTTCCGGATTATGTTTGCCGCTTTAAAACATTTGTTTTAGTCAAACACTATTATAATATATATAGCCATAGTTTTATCTCTCTCTCTCTCTCTCTCTCTCTCTCTCTCTCTCTCTCTCTCTCTCTCTCTCTCTCTCTCTCTCTCTCTCTCTCCGTGCGTTTGAATAGTTTAGCAATCTCTTACTGATTAAGAATTCATTTTTTTAAAAATATTTTTGCAAAAACAATCACCACAAAGAATTGCTTATCATTCATAGATAATTTTTTTTCTATTAGTCGTGGATGACTTTCGAAAGATACTATTTATAATATTTTCACCAATATTATCATTCAAAGATTATATTTTTATTATTTTCATCATCATCATCGTCTTATGCATGTATGTATTTCTTTCACTCCATAATAAAATATACATGAGATTCTACTACAAAGACAAGAGTGGTCTGGGATTCGCCGCAAAATAATATTCGTAGATTATGCTAAAGGAAAGTGAAGCAAGGGCTATTAAAGGCTCGATTTGATTGAAAAATATTTTTGCGCGTACCTGTGTCATAGACGCCATCATGAAACTCCCTTCGGGGTTTCAATAGAGAACTTGGATATTTAGCTAAAGATAATCAATACGAGTCCATGCCCTGTCACGGATGAAAATTGTCCGGTGACAGTCAAATTTATTCTATTTCTTCAAACTTTTGATTTTGGTGTCCTGACTTTAAGGGTTAAAGATCCTCTTCCCCGAGGGAGTGTTGCGAAATCTTTAGGATACCAAGATGAACCGTATTGTGATGCTATTATTATTATTATTATTATTATTATTATTATTATTATTATTAGCTAAGCTCCAACCGTATTTGGAAAAGCAAGATGCTATGAGCCCAAGGGCTCCAGCAGGGAAAAATAGCCCAGTGAGGAAAGGAAATGAGTGAATGATTAACCAATGGTTATCCAGGTTAAAGATTCATGGCAATCACCAAACATGTTGGAACCATTGTTTTGAGGTAAAATGAAATGTTTTTAATTGGCAGATGATTACCTTGGCCTCTTCATCTCCCTGAAACAAGCATAGTTATTATAATTTGAAATATATCCTTGCTCATATTATTAGTAAGAAAAAAAAAATATGGAAGCCAGACTATTTATTACACCGAAAGACCTCTCGGTTTATTCAATTTCTTCTGGGGTGTCGCTTAATGAAGATTTATGTGTGGCATCATCAGCAGGGCCAAAATTCTAATCAGAACTGAGCTTGGTGTAGAATTTGCATATGTATAAACGAGGAGAGACACAGACGGAGAGACGGAATATATGTTTATGTAAGACTAGCCGTCTCTCTCTCTCTCTCTCTCTCTCTCTCTCTCTCTCTCTCTCTCTCTCTCTCTCTCTCTCTCTCTCTCTCTCTCTCTCAAGAAGTTCATAGCACGGGGAAGCAATTGGACCTTTTGCAAGCGTTCCAATTCGTCTTGGGATTTCATCGACATGAAAACATTAGCATCTGAATCTTGCGTGTGTTCAAAATAGGTGTACCAAGTATCAGGTTTTTATATTTGGTGAATTTTTACTTAGGTTTTTATTGTTGACCTCATGACTTTTTCTCTATCGCTGTCCTGGTTTTTATTGGAACTTGAATCAGACTCTTCAGATTTTGACAAGACAGGGATGTCTAAATCAGGCCTGGCATATACCCCTCGTTTGCTGATTTTGGAACTGGTGCAAGTGCATAAACTCAAAAGATTTCCAAAGAGTTTTGCCATTATTACACGTCTGTTTTTTCAAATGTAGTTCAGCCCTCTTTAGAAATAGAGAAGTATTCGGGGATTTGGATAACGGTAAGAATGTTAAAGTAATCATTGTTTTGGATATCGGAATGATAATGGTGAAGTAATCGTTGTTTTGGGAATTAGTACCTGATTTATTTATTATGAGTTTTCTGGCATCGTTACATCGAAAATTAGTAATAATGGTGAAATAATCGCTCTTTTTATCATTGGTAAAATGTTGGAGTAATCGGTGTTATGGACAACGATAACAATGTCGAAGTAATCGCTGTTTTGGACATCGGTAATAATGTTAAAGTAATCATCGTTTTGGACATCAGTAATAATGTTGAAGTAATCGTTGTTTTGGACATTGGTGAAATTTTGAAGAAATTGTTGTTTTGAACATAGGTAAAAAGATGAAGTAATCCTTGTTTTGGACATCGGTAATAATGTTGAGGTAATCTTTGCTTCGAACATCGGTAATAATGTTGAAGTAGGCTAATCGTTCTTTTGGACATTGGTCAAATGTTGAAGTAATCGTGGTTTTGGACATCGGTAAAATGTTGAAGTCATATTTATTTTGGACATAGGTATTAATGTTGAAGTAATCTTTCTTTTGGACATCGGTAATAATGAAGTAATCGTTGTTTTGGAGATGGGTAAAAGATTAATTAATCATTGTTTCAGACATTAATAACAATGTTGAAGTAATCATTGTTTTGGACATCGGTAAAATGCTGTAGTAATCGTTATTTTGGACATCGGTAAAATTATGAAGTAATCGTTGTTTTGGACATCGGTAAAATGTTGAAGTAATCGTAGTTTCGGACATTAATAAAATGTTAAAATAATTATTTCGAACATCAATAATAATGACGATGTAATCGTTGTTTTGGACATCAGTAATAACGTTGAAGTAATCGTGCTTTTGGATATCGGTAAAATGCTGAAATAATCGTTATTTTGGACATTGGTGGTAATGTTGAAGCAAAGTTGTCTTGGGAATCGGTTTAAAGTTGAAATAATCATTATTTTGAACATCGGTTTAATGTTGAAGTAATCATGGTTTTAGACATCGGTGATAATGTTGAAGTAATCGTTTTGGACATCGATAAAATGTTGAAGTAATCATTATTTTGAACATCGGTTTAATGTTGAAGTAATCATGGTTTTAGACATCGGTGATAATGTTGAAGTAATCGTTTTGGACATCGATAAAATGTTGAAATAATCATTATTTTGAACATCGGTTTAATGTTGAAGTAATCATGGTTTTAGACATCGGTGATAATGTTGAAGTAATCGTTTTGGACATCGATAAAATGTTGAAATAATCATTATTTTGAACATCGGTTTAATTTTGAAGTAATCATGGTTTTAGACATCGGTGATAATGTTGAAGTAATCGTTTTGGACATCGATAAAATGTTGAAGTAATCATTATTTTGGACATCGGTAATAATTTTTGTCCTATATCAATACATCTGTTGGTTTTATAAAACCTACTTTCATCAAAGCCATTAGCACCTGATTCACTTTGGTCGCGACTTCACTACATTTGCGGAGAGTAGATGATGTATAGCTGAACATGGTAAATACTTTCTTATAAAAGATGAAATATTTGAAGCTGGGTTAGAGAAAAAGATATTCAAAGTTTAAAGCAGTTTAATGGGTACTTTTATGGCGGATAGATTAAGAAAAAAAAAAATAATTCTGATACTGATATAAGTAAATATAATTGAAATTATTTTCATGTAGAACATTTCCATTAATAAATCACAATTTATGCAGATGTCACTCCAGATTCGTCTTAAACGAGAGGTGTGCCAGAATTACCTAAATATATTATATCATCATTATAATTAGTTGTTTTTTCAAAAATAAAAGCGATAACATCTAAATAAGGTTATAAACTAAAACAACCAAAAACTGTAGGAAGGTACTTTTACTAAAAAAAAGAAAGAAAAAAAAAGAACAGTAGATTATCATTGACATTAGAAAAAGAAAAATATTTACAATTCGATAATCAAATCTAATAATGGTAAGGATTAAATCAATGAAAAAAAAAGAATAAAACTTATTAAAGAGGATAATTATGGCAGGAGCATTAACAGTAATGTTTTATCAAATGACTTCAAGATCATCTCTATTTTTCATAAGGACTTTATCATCAATTTAAAAGGTGCGTCGTCAAACCATTGGGGTTTAAGGTTGACCTCTATTCCAATAGACTTGAAGGCAGTGGTTCTCAGCCTTGTTTACTCATGCACCCCTTTCACTATCGCACTTATGTAATAAAGCCTGACTTTATATATATATATATATATATATATATATATATATGTATATATATATATATATGTATATATATGTATGTGTATATATATAAATATACAGTATATATATATATATATATATATATATATATATATATATATATGTATATATATATATATGTATATATATGTATGTGTATATATATAAATATACAGTATATATATATATATATATATATATATACACATGTATATATTATATACACACACATATATATATGTGTATATATATATACACACACACACATATATATATATATATATATATATATATATATATATATATATATATATATATATATATATCTTGTCACGTTTAGGGGCCAGAAACATTAGTCATACCCTGGTGAGAGGGATATCCCGAGAGCAACACTCGGTTCCCACACTCTCCCACAAATTATCGAACCAGAATGCTGTGGTTAGGAAAGGGTGAATGGGTTGGAAAGGTAGAATTTGTGTGTGTGCATATTTATTTAAATATTTAGACCTCATTTTTGACGGTTCGGGTACATCAGTATGTCAGGATGTCATTCAAGATTATCTGCTTCAACAAGTGCATCCCAAATAATATGCATATAATACAAAAAAAAATCCTTTTATTTTTTCCACATGCATTATCTTTATAGTGGTCTTACAAATTAAATGAAAATTGAAAATATTGATGGGTTTATAAAAATTTAATAAAAGTAAAATAGAATTTTTATATTGATAATGATTTAATGAGACCAAATAGTTTGAGGTTGAAAATTTCTGTGAATTTTTATTGAAATTTGATATGATTAAAAAGCTCTTTTCATTCTGTGGTGGGATTTCAACCGAGGTTTCCTTATATGAGTGAAGTCGTTACTTGACAGTGAAGAATTTAATCCCATTTCATCCCATCCAAACACACACACACACACACACACAATATATATATATATATATATATATATATATATATATATATATATATATATATACATATATATATATATATATATATATATATATATATATATATATATATATATATATATATACATACGTGTGTGTGTGTCAGGAACATTTTACTATGGCTATAATAAACATGATCCTTAAGTAATTACTTATTTTAATACTTTAATGATATTCTGGCCACTCTTTCAAAAATATTATTACTTTATTAACCAAACTATCATCCTGACTTGACCATATCTCGAACTTTATAGATGCAAATAACACAAGATTAATTTTAGGTAAAACTGGACTATTTGTGCCGAAAAGAGAATAAAATTTTATTTCATCTTAACTATACTTAACCCGTAACGAGATGTTTCTCACTAATGTAACATAGTTTTAAATGATAGTTAATTATCTTTATCGCTTAATAATCTACTTATCGATTTCCATCAATGAAAATGTGTTTTGAGTAAAGACACTCATCTCGAACTTTACGGGTTTCTCTCACTGTAATAACTGCAAGCCTTGATTGTCGGAAAATTCATTAAAGAAGATAAGTCCCTCTTTCGTGAAATTTGAACCTTTTTTGGTGGTAGTAGAATTAGAAGTCTCTTTGGTGGAATTCGAACCCTTCTTGGTGGTGGTAGAATTCGAACCCTCTTTGGTGAAATTCGAACCCCTTTTGTTGGTAGTAGAATTCAAAGCCTCTTTGATGGAATTTGAACCCTTATTGGTCTTGGTAAAATTAGAAGCCTCTTTGGTGAAATTCGAATGCTTTTTGGTGGTGGTAGAATTCGAAGCCTCTTTGGTGAAATTCGAACTCTTTTTGGTGGTGGTAAAATTCGAAGCCTCTTTGGTGAAATCCGAACTCTTTTTGGTGGTGGTGGAATTCGAAGCCTCTTTGGTGAAATCCGAACCCTTTTTGGTGGTGGTAGAATTCGAAGCCTCTTTGGTGATATACGAACTCTTTTTGGTGGTGGTGGAATTCGAAGCCTCTTTGGTGAAATCCGAACCCTTTTTGGTGGTGTTAAAATTCGAAGCCTCTTTGGTGGAATCCGAACGCTTTTTGGTGGTGTTAGAATTCGAAGCCTCTTTGGTGGAATTCTAACCCTTTTTGGTGGTGGTAGAATTCGAAGCCTCTTTGGTGAAATTCGAACCCCTTTTGTTGATAGTAGAATTCAAAGACTCTTTGATGGAATTCGAACCCTTCTTAGTGGTGGTAGAATTCGAAGCCCCTTTGGTGGAATTCGAACCATTTTTGGTGGTGGTAGAATTCGAAGCCTCTTTGGTGAATTTCGAACCCCTTTTGTTGATAGTAGAATTCAAAGCCTCTTTGATGGAATTCGAACCCTTATTGGTGGTGGTAGAATTCGAAGCCTCTTTGGTGAAATTCGAACGCTTTTTGGTGGTGGTAAAATTCGAAGACTCTTTGGTGAAATTCGAACTCTTTTTGGTGGTGGTAGAATTCGAAACCTCTTTGGTGAAATTCGAGCGATTTTTGGTGGTCCTAAAATTCGAAGCCTCTTTTGGGAAATTCGAACACTTATTGGTGGTGGTAGAGTTTGAAGCCTCTTTGGTAAAATTTGAACCCTTTTTGGTGGTGGTAAAATTCGAAGCCTCTTTGGTGAAATTCGAACCCTTTTTGGTGGTGGTAGAATTCAAAACCTCTTTAATGAAATTCGAACTCTTTTTGGTGGTGGCAGAATTCGAAGCTTCTTTGGGGAAATTCGAACCCCTCTTGGTGGTTGTAAAATTCGAAGCCTCTTTGGTGAAATTCAAACTCTTGTTTGTTGTGGTAGAATTCGAATCCTCTTTGGTGAAATTCGAACCCTTCTTGGTGGTGGTAGAATTCGAAGCCTCTTTTGTAAAATTCGAACCCTTCTTTGTGGTGGTAGAATTCGAATCCTCTTTGGTGAAATTTGAACCCTTCCTGGTGGTCGTAGAATTCGAAGCCTCTTTGGTGATATACGAACTCTTTTTGGTGGTGGTGGAATTCGAAGCCTCTTTGGTGAAATCCGAACCCTTTTTGGTGGTGTTAAAATTCGAAGCCTCTTTGGTGGAATCCGAACGCTTTTTGGTGGTGTTAGAATTCGAAGCCTCTTTGGTGGAATTCTAACCCTTTTTGGTGGTGTTAAAATTCGAAGCCTCTTTGGTGGAATTCGAACCCTTTTTGGTGGTGGTAGAATTCGAAGCCTCTTTGGTGAAATTCGAACCCCTTTTGTTGATAGTAGAATTCAAAGACTCTTTGATGGAATTCGAACCCTTCTTAGTGGTGGTAGAATTCGAAGCCTCTTTGATGAAATTCAAACTCTTCATGATGGTGGTAGAATTTGAAGCCTCTTTGGTCAAATTCAAACCTTTCTTGGTGGTGGTAGAATTCGAAGCCTCTTTGGTGGAATTCGAATCCTTCTTAGTGGTGGTAGATTTTGAAGTGTCGTTGGTGAAATTCGAACCCTTCATGGTGGTGGTAGAATTGGAAACCTCTTTGATGAAATTCGAACCCTTCTTGTTGGTGGTAGAATTCGAAGCCTATTTGGTGAAATTCGAACCCTTCATGGTGGTGGTAGAATTCGAAATCCCTTTGGTGAAATTCTAACCCTTCATGATGATGGTAGAATTCGAAGCCTCTTTGGTGAAATTCAAACCCTTTTTGGTGGTGGTAGAATTCGAAGCCTCTTTGGTGAAATTCAAACCCTTCTTGTTGGTGGTAGAATTTGAAGCCTTTTTGGTGAAATTCGAACCCCTGTTAGTGGTGGTAGAATTCAAAACCTCTTTAGTGGAATTCGAACCTTTCTTAGTTGTGGTAGAATTTGAAGCTTTTTTAGTGAAATTCGAACCTCTCGTTTTGGTGGTAGAATTCGAAGGCTCTTTGGAAAAATTCGAACCCTTCCTGGTGATGGTAGAATTCGAAGCCACTTTGTTGAAATTTGAACCCTTCTTAGTGGTGATAGAATTCAAAGCCTCTTTGCAGAAATTCGAACCCTTCCTGGAAGTGGTAGAATTGGAAGCCTCTTTGGTGAAATTCGAACCCTTCTTGGTGGTGGTAGAATTTGAAGCCTTTTTTGGTGAAATTCGAACCCTTCATGGTGGTGGTAGAATTTGAAGACTCTCAGATGAAATTTGACCCCCTCTTGATGGTGGAAGAATTCAAAGTCTCTTTTATGAAATTCTAACCCTTCTTAGTTGGGGTAGAATTCGAAACATCTTTGGTGAAATTCGAACCCTTCTTGGTGGTGGTAGAATTCGAAGCCGTTTTTGGTGAAAATCGAACCCTTTATGGTGGTGGTAGAATTTGAAGCCTCTTTGGTGAAATTCGAACCCTTCTTGGTGGTGGTAGAATTCGAAGCCTCTTTAGTGAAAATCGAACCCTCTTAGTGGTGATAGAATTCGAAGCCTTTTCGGTGAAATTCGAACCCTTCATAATGGTGGTAGAATTCGAAGCCACTTTGGTGGAATTCGAATCCTTCATGGTGGTGGTAGAATTCGAAGCTTCTTTGGTGAAATTCGAACCCTTTTTGGTGGTGGTAGAATTTGAAGCCTCTTAGGTGGAATTCGAACCCTTCTTGTTAGTGGTAGAATTGGAAGCCTCTTTGGTAAAATTCGAACTCTTGTTAGTGGTGGTAGAATTCGAAGCCTCTTTGGTGAAATGCGAACTCTTTTTGGTGGTGGTAGAATTAGAAGCCTCTTTGGTGAAATTCGAACCTCTCTCAGTGTGTGGTGAAATTCGAAGCCTCTCTGGTGAAATTCGAACCCTTCTTAGTGGTGGTAGAATTCTAAGCCTCTTTGGTGAAATTCGAACCCTTCTTCGTGGTAGTAGAATTCGAAGCCTCTTTTGGTGAAATTCCAACCATTCTTATTGGAGGTAGAATTCGAAGCCTCTTTGGTGAAATTCTAACACTTCTTAGTTGTGGTAGAATTAGAAGCTTTTTTGGTGAAATTCGAACCCTCTGTAGTGGTGGTAGAATTCAAAGCTTCTTGGTGAAATTCGAACCCTTCTTAATGGTGGTAAAATTCAAAACATCTTGAATGAAATTCTAACCCTTTTTAGTGGTGGTAGAATTCGAAGCCTCTTTGGTGAAATTCGAACTCTTTTTGGTGGTAGCAGAATTAGAAGCCACTTTGGTGGAATACAAACTCTTCTTGGTGGTGGTAGAATTCGAAGCCTCTTTAGTGAAATTCGAACCCCTTTTGTTGGTAGTAGAATTCAAAGCCTCTTTAATGGAATTCGAACCCTTATTGGTGGTGGTAGAATTAGAAGCCTCTTTGGTGAAATTCGAATGATTTTTGGTGGTGGTAGAATTTGGAGCCTCTTTGGTGAAATTCGAACTGTTTTTGGTGGTGGTAGAATTCAAAGCCTCTTTGGTGAAATTAAAACCTTTTTAGGTGGTGGTAGAATTTGTAGCCCCTTTGGTGAAATTCGAACCCTTCTTGGTGGTGGTAGAATTGGAAGCCTCTTTGGTGAAATTCTAACCCCTTTTGTTGTTAGTAGAATTCAAAGCCTCTTTGATGGAATTCGAACCCATATTGGTGGTGGTAGAATTAGAAGCCTCTTTGGTGAAATTCAAACACTTTTTGGTGGTGGTAAAATTCGAACTCTTTTTGGTGGTGGTAGAATTCGAAGCCTCTTTGGTGAAACTCGAACGATTTTTGGTGGTCGTAAAATTCGAAGCCTCTTTTGGGAAATTCGAACACTTATTGGTGGTGGTAGAGTTCGAAGCCTCTTTCGGAAAATTCGAACCCTTTTTGTTGGTGGTAAAATTCGAAGCCTTTTTGGTGAAATTCGAACCCTTTTTGGTGGTGGTAGAATTCAAAGCCTCTTTAATGAAATTCGAACTCTTTTTGGTGGTGGTAGAATTCGAAGCTTCTTTGGGGAAATTCGAACCTTTCTTGGTGGTTGTAGAATTCGAAGCCTCGTTGGTGAAATTCAAACCCTTGTTTGTGTTGGTAGAATTCGAATCCTCTTTGGTGAAATTCGAACCCTTCTTGGTGGTGGTAGAATTCGAATCCTCTTTGGTGAATATTAAACCTTTCTTAGTGGTGGTAGAATTCGAAGCCTCTTTTATGAAATTCGAAGCCTCTTTTATGAAATTCGAGCCCTTCTTAGTGGTGGTAGAATTCGAAGCCTCTTAGGTGAAATTCTAACCCTTTTTGGTGGTGGTAGAATTCGAAGTCTCTTTGGTGAAATTTGAACCCTTCTTGGTGGGGGTAGAATTTGAACCCTCTTTGGTGAAATTCGAACCCTTCTTAGTGGTGGTAGAATTTGAAGCCTCTTTGTTGTAATTCGAACCCTTCTTAGTGGTGGTAGTATTTTAAGCATCTTTAGTGAAATTCGAACCCTTATTGGTGGTGGTAGAGTTCGTAGCCTCTTTGGTGAAATTTGAACCCTCTTTTGTTGTAGAATTTGAAGTCTCTCCGGTGAAATTCAAACCTTTATTGGTGGTGGTAGAAATCGAAGCCTCTTTGATGAAATTCGAGCTATTCTTGGTGATGGTAGAATTCTAAGCCTCTTCGGTGAAATTCGAACCCTTCATGATGGTGGCAGAATTCGAAGCCTCTTTAGTATAATTCGAACCCATCATGGTGGTAGTAGAATTCGAAGCCTCTTTGATGAAATTCAAACCCTTGTTGGTGGTGGTAGAATTTGAAGACTCTTTGGTGAAATTCGAACCCTTCCTGTTTGTAGTAGAATTTGAAGCCTTTTTGGTGGAATTCGAAGCCACTTTGATGAAATTCGAACCTTTCTTGGTGATGGTAGAATTTGAAGCCTCTTTGATAAACTTCGAACCCTTCTTGGTGGTGGTAGAATTTGAATCCGCTTCGGTGAAATTAGAACCCTTCTTGGTGTGATAGAATTGGAAGCCTCTTTGGTGAAATTCTACCCTTCTTAGTGGTGGGGGAATTTGAAGCCACTTTAGTGAAATTGGAACCCTTCTTGGTGATGGTAGAATTCGAAGCCTCTTTGGTAAACTTCGAACCATTCTTGGTGGTGGTAGAATTCAATGCCTCTTTAGTGAAATTCAAACCTTTCATGGTGGTGGTAGAATTCGAAGCCTCTTTGGTGAAATTCGAACCCTTCTTGGTGGTGGTAGTATTCGAAGCCTCTTTTGGTGAAATTCGAACCCTTGTTGGTGGTCGTAGAATTCAAAGCGTATTTGGTGAAATGCGAACCCTTGTTGGTGTTGGTAGAATTCGAAGCATTTTTGGTGAAATTTTAATCCTTTTTGGTGGTGGTAGAATTCGAAGCCTCTTTGGTGAAATTCAAACCTTTCCAGGTGTTGGTAGAATACGAAGTCTCCATGGTGAAATTCGAACCGTTCTAGTTGGTGGTAGAATTGGAAGCCGCTTCGATATATTTCGAACCCTTTTTGGTGATGGTAGAATTCAAAGCCTCTTTGGTGAAATTCGAACCCTTCATAGTGGTGGTAGAATTTGAAGCCTCTTTTGTGAAATTCGAACCCTTCTTGGTGATGGTAGAATTTGAAGCCTCTTTGTTAAAATTGGAACCCTTCATAGGGGTGTTAGAATTTGAAGCCTCTTTGGTGAAATTCGAAACCTTCATAGTGGTGGTAGAATTTGATGCTCGGTGAAATTCAAACCCTTAATGGTGGTGGTAGAATTCGAAGCCTCTTTGGTAAAATTCAAACCCTTGTTGGTGGTGGTAGAATTCGAAGCCTCTTTGGTGCAATTCGAGGCCTTCTTAGTGGTGGTAGAATTCGAAGTTTCCTTGGTGAACTTCAAACCCTTTTTAGTGGTGGTAGAATTCGAAGCCTCTTTGGTGAAATTCAAACCCTTCTTAGTGGTGGTAGAATTCGAAGCCTCTTTAGTGGAATTTGAACCCTTCTTGATGGTGGTAGAATTCGAAGCCTCTTTGGTGAAATTCGAACTTCGTTGATGGTGGTAGAATTCTAAGCCTCTTTGTTGGAATTCAAACCCTTCTTGTTAGTGGTAGAATTGGAAGCCTCTTTGGTGAGATTCGAACCTCTCTTAGTGTGTGGTAAAATTAAAAGCCTCTATGGTGAAATTTGAACCCTTCTTGGTGGTGGTAGAATTTGAAGCCTCTTTATTGAAATTCGAACCCTTCTTGGTGGTGGTAGAAATCGAAGCCTCTTTTGGTGAAATTTTAATCCTTCTTAGTGGTTGCAAAATTCGAAGCCTCATTGGTGAAATTCGAACCCTTGTTTGTGGTGGTAGAATTTGAAGCCTCTCCGGTGAAATTCGAACCCTTCTTAGTGGTGGTAGAATTCAAAGCCTTGTTGGTGAAATTCGAACCCTTCATGGTGGTGGCATAATTCAAAGCTTCTTGGTGAAATTCTAACCCTTTTTAGTGGTGGTAGAATTCGAAGCCTCTTTGTTGAAATTCAAACTCCTCTTAGTGGTGATAGAATTCGAAGCCTCTTTGGTGAAATTCGAACCCCTCTTAGTGGTGGTAGAATTCGAAGCCTCTTTGGTAAAATTTGGTCCCTTTTTGATGGTGGCAGAATTCGAAGCCTCTTTGATGAAATTCAAACCCTTGTTGGTGGTGGTAGAATTCGAAGCCTCTTTGGTGAAGTTCGAACCCTTGTTGGTGGTGGTAGAATTCGAAGCCTCTTTGGTGAAATTCGAACCCTTCTTAGTGGTGATAGAATTCGAAGCCACTTTGGTGGAATTCAAATCCTTCATGATGGTGGTAGAATTCGTAGCCTCTTTGGTAATATTCGAACCCTTCATGGTGGTGGTAGAATTCGAAGATTCTTTGGTGAAATTCAAACCCTTTTTGGTGATGGTAGAATTCGAAGCCACTTAGGTGGAATTCGAACCCTTCTTGTTAGTGGTAGAATTGGAAGTCTCTTTGGTAAAATTCGAACCCTTGTTAGTGGTGGTAGAATTCGAAGCCTCTTTGGTGAAATTCGAACGTTTCTTATTGTGTGGTAAAATTCGAAGCCTTTCTGGTGAAATTCGAACCCTTCTTAGTGGTGGTAGAATTGGAAGCCTCTTTGGTGAAATTAGAACCCTTCTTAGTGGTTGTAGAATTCGAAGCCTCTTTGATGAAATTTTGAACCCTTGTTAGTGGTAGAATTTGAATCCTCTTTGGTGAAATTCGAACCCTTGTTATTGGTGGTAGAATTTAAAGCCTCGTTGGTGAAATTCGAACCCTCCGTAGTGTTGGTATAATTCGAAGCTTTTTTGGTGAAATTCAAACCCTTCTTAGTGGTGGTAAAATTCGAAACATCTTTAGTGAAATTCTAACCCTTTTTAGTGGTGGTAAAATTCGAAGCCTCTTTGGTGAAATTTAAACTCCTCTTAGTGGTGGTCAAATTCGAATCCTCTTTGGTGAAATTCAAACCCTTATTGGTGGTGGTAGAATTCAAAGCCTCATTTGTGGAGTTCGAACCCTTCTTGGGGGTGATAGAATTCGAAGCCTCTGGTGAAATTCGAAGCCTTCTTAGTGGTGGTAGAATTTGTAGCGTCTTTGGTTAATTCGAACCCTTCATTGTGGTGGTAGAATTCGAAGCCACTGTGGTGAAATTCGAATCCTTCTTAGTGGTGGTAGAATTTGTAGCGTCTTTGGTTAATTCGAACCCTTCATTGTGGTGGTAGAATTCGAAGCCACTGTGGTGAAATTCGAATCCTTCTTAGTGGTGGTAGAATTTGTAGCGTCTTTGGTTAATTCGAACCCTTCATTGTGGTGGTAGAATTCGAAGCCACTGTGGTGAAATTCGAATCCTTCTTAGTGGTGGTAGAATTTGTAGCGTCTTTGGTTAATTCGAACCCTTCATTGTGGTGGTAGAATTCGAAGCCACTGTGGTGAAATTCGAATCCTTCTTAGTGGTGGTAGAATTTGTAGCGTCTTTGGTTAATTCGAACCCTTCATTGTGGTGGTAGAATTCGAAGCCACTGTGGTGAAATTCGAATCCTTCTTAGTGGTGGTAGAATTTGTAGCGTCTTTGGTTAATTCGAACCCTTCATTGTGGTGGTAGAATTCGAAGCCACTGTGGTGAAATTCGAATCCTTCTTAGTGGTGGTAGAATTTGTAGCGTCTTTGGTTAATTCAAACCCTTCATTGTGGTGGTAGAATTTGAAGCCTCTTTGGTGAAATTCGAATCCTTCTTAGTGGTGGTAGAATTTGTAGCGTCTGGTTGATTCGAACCCTTCATTGTGGTGGTAGAATTTGAAGCCTCTTTGGTGAAATTCGATCCCTTTTTGAAGGTGGCAGAATTCGAAGCCTCTTTGATGAAATTCAAACCCATGTTGGTGGTGGTAGAATTCGAAGCCTCATTTGTGGCGTTCGAACCCTTCTTCTGGGTGATAGAATTCGAAGCCTATTTGGTGAAATTTGAAGCTTTCTTAGTGGTGGTAGAATTCGAAGCCACTGTGGTGAAATTCGAATCCTGCTTAGTGGTGGTGGTAGAATTTGTAGCGTCTTTGGTTAATTCGAACCCTTCATTGTGGTGGTAGAATTCGAAGCCTGTTTGGTGAAATTCGATCCCTTTTTGAATGTGGCAGAATTCGAAGCCTCTTTGATGAAATTCAAACCCTTGTTGGTGGTGGTAGAATTCGAAGCCTCTTTTGTGAAGTTCGAACCCTTCTTTGGGGTAGTAGAATTCGAAGCCTATTTGGTGAAATTCGAAGCCTTCTTAGTGGTGGTAGAATTCGAAGCCATTGTGGTGAAATTCGTAGCCTTCTTAGTGGTGGTAGAATTCGTAGCGTCTTTGGTAAAATTCGAACCCTTTATGGTGGTGGTAGAATTCGAAGCTTCTTTGGTGAAATTCGAACCTTTTTATGTAGTGGTAGAATTCGAAGACACTTCGGTGCAATTCGAACCCTTCTTTGTGGTGGTAGAATTGGAAGCGTCTTTGATGAAATTCAAACCCCTCTTAGTGGTGGTAGATTTCGAGGCCTCTTCGGTAAAATTCGACCTATTCCTGATGGTGGTAGAACTCAAAGCCTCTTTGATGAAATTTGAACCCTTGTTGGTGGTGGTAGAATTCGAAGCCTGTGGTGAAATTTGAACCCTTGTTGGTGGTGGTAGAATTCAAAGCCTCTTTGGTGAAATTCGAACCCTTCTTAGTGGTGGTTGAATGCGAAGCCTCTTTGTAAAATTCTAACCCTTCATGGTGGTGGTAGAATTCGAAGCCTCTTTGGTCAAATTCGAACCTTTCTTCGTGGTGGTAGAATTCGAAACCTCTTTGGTGAAATTCGAACCCTTCTTAGTGGTGGTAGATTTTGAAGTGTCGTTGGTGAAATTCGAAACCTTCATGATGATGGTACAATTCGAAGCCTCTTAGGTGAAATTCTATCCCTTTTTGGTGGTGGTAGAATTCGAAGCCTCTTTGGTGAAATTCTAACCCTTCTTGTTGGTGGTAGAATTTGAAGCCTTTTTGGTGAAATTCGAACCATTGTTAGGTGGTAGGATTCAAAACCTCTTTGGTGAAATTCGAACCTTTCTTAGTTGTGGTAAAATTTGAATGTTCTTTAGTGAGATTTGAACCTCTCGTAGTGGTGGTAGAATTTGAAGCCTTTTTGGAGAAATTCGAACCCTTCCTGGTGATGGTGGAATTCGAAGCCTCTTTGTTGAAATTTTTACCCTTCTTAGTGGTGATAGAATTCGAAGCCTCTTTGCAGGAATTCGAACCCTTCCTGGTAGTGGTAGAATTGGAAGCCTCTTTGGTGAAATTCGAACCCTTCTTGGTGGTGGTAGAATTCGAAGCCTTTTTTGGTGAAATTTGAACCCTTCATGGTGGTGGTAGGATTTGAAGCCTCTCAGGTGAAATTTGAACCCCTCTTGATGGTGGAAGAATTCGAAGTCTTTTTTATGAAATTCTAACCCTTCTTAGTTGTGGTAGAATTCGAAGCTTTTTTGGTGAAATTCGAACCCTTCTTAGTGGTGGTAAAATTCGAAACATCTTTAGTGAAATTCTAACCCTTTTTAGTGGTGGTAGAATTCGAAGCCTCTTTGGTGAAATTCAAACTCCTCTTAGTGGTGGTAGAATTCGAAGCCTCTTTGGCGAAATTCAAACCCTTGTTGGTGGTGGTAGAATTCGAAGCCACTGTGGTGAAGTTCGAACCCTTCTTGGGGGTGGTAGAATCCAAAGCTTATTTGGTTAAATTCGAAGCCTTCTTAATGGTGGTAGAATTCGAAGCCACTGTGGAGAAATTCGAATCCTTCATGGTGGTGGTAGAATTAGAAGCCTCTTTGGTGAAATTTGAACCCTTCTTAGTTGTGGTAGAATTCGTAGCGTCATTGGTAAAATTTGAACCCTTCATGGTGGTGGTAGAATTCGAAGCCTCTTTGGTGAAATTTGGTCCCTTTTTGATGGTGGCAGAATTCGAAGCCTCTTTGATGAAATTTAAACCTTTGTTGGTGGTGGTAGAATTCGAAGCCTCTTTTGTGGAGTTCGAACCCTTCTTGGGTGTGGTAGAATTCGAAGCCTATTTGGTGAAATTCGAAGCCTTCTTAGTGGTGGTAGAATTCGAAGCCACTGTGGTGAAATTCGAAGCCTTCTTAGTGGTGGTAGAATTCGTAGCGTTGTTGGTAAAATTCAAACCCTTCATGGTGGTGGTAGAACTTGAAGCTTCTCTGGTGAACTTCGATCCCTTTTTGATGGTGGCAGAATTTGAAGCATCTTTGATGAAATTTAATCCCTTGTTGGTGGTGGTAGAATTCGAAGCCTCTTTTGTAAAGTTCGAACCCTTCTTGGGGGTGGTAGAATTCGAAGCCTATTTGGTGAAATTTGAAGCCTTCTTAGTGGTGGTATTTGAAGCCTTTGTGGTGAAATTTGAAGCCTTCTTAGTGGTGGTAGAATTCGAAGCCTCTTTGGTGAAATTCGAACCCAGTTTTGGTGGTAGAATTCGAAGCCTCTTTGGTGAAATTCGAACCCAGTTTTGGTGGTAGAATTCGAAGACTCTTCGGTAAAATTCGACCCCTTCTTGATGGTGGTAGAACTTAAAGCCTCTTTGATGAAATTTGACCCCTTGTTGGTGGTGGTAGATTTCGAAGCCTGTGGTGAAATTCGAACCCTTGTTGGTGGTGGTAGAATTTGAAGCCTCTTTGGTGAAATTTAAATCCTTCGTGGTGGTGGTAGAATCCGAAGCCTCTTTGGTGAAATTCTAACCCTTCTTGTTGGTGGTAGAATTTGAAGCCATTTTTGTGAAATTCGAACCCTTGGTAGTGGTGGTAGAATTCAAAACCTCTTTGGTGAAATTCGAACCTTTCTTAGTTGTGGTAGAATTTGAAGCTTCTTCAGTGAAATTCGAACCTCTCGTGGTGGTGGTAGAATTCGAAGCCTCTTTGGAGAAATCCGAACCCTTCCTGGTGATGGTAGAATTCGAATCCTCTTTGTTGAAATTTGAACCCTTCTTAGTGGTGATAGAATTCGAAGCCTCTTTGCAGAAATTCGAACCCTTCTTGGTAGTGGTAGAATTGGAAGCCTCTTTGGTGAAATTCGAACCCTTCTTGGTGGTAGTAGAATTCGAAGCCTTTTTTGGTGAAATTCGAACCCTTCATGGTGGTGGTAGAATTTGAAGCCTCTCAGGTGAAATTTGAACCGCTCTTGATGGTGGAAGAATTCAAAGTCTCTTTTTTGAAATTCTAACCCTTCTTAGTTGTGGTAGAATTCGAAACATCTTTGGTGAAATTCGAACCCTTCTTGGTGGTGGTAGAATTTTAATCCTTTTTTGGTGAAAATCGAACCCTTTATGGTGGTGGTAGAATTTGAAGCCTCTTTGGTGAAATTTGAACCCTTCTTGGTGGTGGTAGAATTTGAAGCCTCTTTAGTGAAAATCGAACCCTCTTAGTGGTGATAGAATTCGAATGCTCTTCGGTGAAGTTCGAACCCTTCTTAGTGGTGGTAGAATTCGAAACATCTTTGATGAAATTCGAACCCTTCTTAGTGGTGGTAGAATTCGAAACATATTTTGTAAAATCCGAACCCTTCTTGGTGGTGGTAGAATTCGAAGCCTTTTTTGGTGAAAATCGAACCCTTCATGGTGGTGGTAGAATTTGAAGCCTCTTTGGTGAAATTCGAACCCTTCTTGGTGGTAGTAGAATTCGAAGCCTCTTTAGTGAAAATCGAACCCTCTTAGTGGTGATAGAATTCGAATGCTCTTCGGTGAAGTTTGAACCCTTCTTAGTGGTGGTAGAATTCGAAACATCTTTGATGAAATTCGAACCCTTCTTAGTGGTGGTAGAATTCGAAACATATTTTGTAAAATCCGAACCCTTCTTGGTGGTGGTAGAATTCGAAGCCTTTTTTGGTGAAAATCGAACCCTTCATGGTGGTGGTAGAATTTGAAGCCTCTTTGGTGAAATTTGAACCCTTGTTGGTGGTGGTAGAATTCGAACCCTTTTTAAGTGAAAATTGAACCCTTCTTGGTGATGGTAGAATTCGAGGCCGCCTTTTTGAAATTTGAACCCTTCTTAGTGTTGGTAGAATTCGAAGCCTCTTTGGTGAAATTCGAACCCTTCTTAGTGGTGATAGAAATTGAAGCCTCTTTGGTAAAATTTGAACCCTCCTTAGAGGAATTAGAACCTTCCTTGGGAGATTTCGAACCATTGCAAAGTGATATAATTGATCCAGATCCCAGTAAGAAATCATTGTCTTATAACTATTGGTTTTGCTTATTTCTACTGTAGGGTTGTCATTGTCCTTCGTGTATAAAAGCGAGCGTTTTACTAAGCAGTGCCTTACAGTTAATTGAACGAAAAAAATTTAAAATTGTTAGTTCTAATAAGAAAAATATCCTTGCTGGCTTCCTGCTTAACCTCAGGCTTTAAAGCTTAAGCTTTGATGTTTTATCTTTAAGCATAAGCTTTGAAGCCAGCTTAAACTTTAAAGCTACAAAGCTTAAGCTTTAAAGTTCAAGGTATTTTCTTGAGCTTTAGAGACTTTACAGAAATAATTGAAACCATAAGTGGGGTAAGGTAAATGATTATATTTTTACAAGTTTAAAGGGTTAGAAATTAATTCGATCTTCTATCAAGAATACTATAGGAAGCTTCTACTTCATAATCCGAGTTGTTTAATAAAGGGGTTACTTGAAATATGTGATTTCCACAAGCTTGTAATGTTGTAGTTTATGCGCGTCAAGAAGTTCATGCAAGCCTTTTAATCTCTAGTGATATTGGATATTTAGAAACTGTTAATCAATAAAGACTATCATATTCGTGATACAGATTACTTCTTTAGGAATGTAAAAGTAAATCACGTGTACCAAGGGATTGCGTTCGTTACACCCTCCGCTGCCAATTCCACTTTTGGCAATAATTTTTTTCCAAATTTTGGGACCATGGCTACTGTTATGCTAATGCTTGACAGTGACCATCTGTAATGTCTGAGAATTAAGAAACTAATAAGAAAGAACCAGGACCTCGACTTAAGTATTTTCCTATTGATAAACATCAAGAAACATCTCGCCGCAATATAATTGCATCCCCCTCTGCCTTTTTTAGATGTTTGTTGCCAGGGTACCAGCCACCCGTTGAGATACTACCACTAAAAAGTTATGGGGCCCTTTGGCTGGTCACGCTGTGCTACATTGGATCCTTCTCTCTGGTTACGGCTAATTTTCCCTTTGCCTACACATACACCTACTAGTCTGGCCTATTTTTTTCATTCTCTCCTCTGTTCTCATACACTTGTCAACACTTAGACTACCCAACCATTCTTCTTCCCCCAAGGGGTTACTGTACTATCATTGTTTAGTAGCCACTTACCTCCTGATAAAAGTAGAAGAGACTTTAGCTATGGTAAGCAGTTCTTCTAGGAGAAGGGCAGTCCAAAATCAAACCATTGTTCTCTAGTCTTGGGTAGTGCCATAGCCTCTGTACCATGGTCTTCCATTGTCTTTTGTCTTGGGTTAGAGTTCTCTTGCTTGAGGGTACACTCGGGGACGCTATTCTATCTAATTTCTCTTCCTTTTGTTTTGTTAAAGTTTTTATAGTTTATATAGGAGATATTTATTTTGATGCTATTGTTCTTAAAATTTTTATTATTTCTTGTTTCCTTTCCTCACTTGGCTATTTTCCCTGTTGGAACCTTAGGCTTATAGCATCCTGCTTTTCCAACTAGGGTTGTAGCTTAAGTAGTAATTATAATAATAAACGTGAACCTTTAAAGTACCGTCTTTTGTGAATAGACCACACGTTCTCTCGTTAATATCGGATTGACATTTAATCCTATCCTTCATTGTGGCCATTTTCAAGAACTCAGCGAGTGCTTTAAGAACAACACGATATCTTCCTAGACTCAAGGTCGTTTAAATTTGACCACTACTAGTAGACAGGGGCTTTAATCCACTTTGTGTAGATGTCTTTTTAAATGATTACCGAATCTTTATTCCTGATAACACTGTAACGTCTGGTAACCTTTTCTTTTTTTCTCAATACATAAATTTAACCTTTTTCATTTCTTCGTTTCTCTTTATTCTAATTAAACCCTTTTCTAGCACCCCATCGTCGGACATAGTGATGCCACATAAAAGAATATAAAACTATTACCTTATCTATGCACATACCAGTCAAATTCATTATACAGGTGATTATGGCATTTATTCGAGTTATTTGGATGGAGAGTTATATAATTATTTTTAAGAAAACTTAACTAAAATACATTATGTGAAGTATTATCATAAGATATCATTACTAAATGTTACAACTTGAGGAAAACATTGAGATCTATATGATTTTGTTTGCAGCCAGACAAATAACCGTTTCTTTTTATAAAGGAAATATACGCATAGGATTATTACTTTGCCGAGTCTTTATTATTATCATTATTATTATTATTATTATTATTATTATTATTATTATTATTATTATTATTGGTGTTGTTATTTATATAGTATTTTTAATCTTCCTGTTATTATTGTTATTTATATTATTCATATTATTATTTTAATTGTTAATGTTACTAATAGTATGCTTGTTATTTTTATTGTTGTTTTTATTATTTGTGATCAAAATGAGTTAAAATTGATATTGAACAAGCCTGAAAAGTAAATACATTGAAAAGACCCAAATCTAAATTTTGATTAAGTATAATTCGTGAGATATGTTGAATTATCTATATAAGGCCAGTGTACGCGACCCGTTACAAGTGACGGCTAGATATTTAGATATGCACACACTCATGCACCCCAGCCCCTCTCTTTAGGATGTGACTATTCTCTCTCCCTGCTTTTCTATGGAATATGTATATATATATATATATATATATATATATATATATATATATATATATATATATATATTTATATGTATATATATGTATATATATATATATATATATATATATTATATGTATGTATATATATATATATCTATATGAATATATATATATATATATATATATATATATATATTTATATATATACATATAAATAAATGTACAAATAGATTGCCAGATGAAAAAATTAAGGTATTAGCAGTTAAGTAGGAGTAAAAAGGAACTCATAAAACAATATAAACAATCATTTCTTTTGTTATCATTACTATGTTACAGCACCAATTTATTTGTAATATAAAGAATATTTACAGGTTGGGGAGGGTTATCTATCACATACTCCATTTCAATTCCTTCAATTTTCTCTTTCCTTCCTCTAATCCAGAGGAAGTAGTTTTTCAAAGTAATTTGCCACAAGTATTTTCATTTTGGAACAAGGCTATGTTTGTGTGTATATATATACTGTATATATATATATATATATATATATATATATATATATATATATATATATATATATATATATAAAGTTAACAGAAATGATAAAAACGAGATCGTTTCTGTCATAAACGAATCGTACCAATTCTTGAGATGCCAGAAATCGCCATACAGTTTAAAAAATTCGAACAAAGCCATCAATCACAGGGAATCAAACGCTATATTTAACAACCTCCCTAGTGACTCGTGTTGTTTGTAACGTACCACTAAGTAACGTTTGGTAACGGGCGGAGGCATAAGCTCCAAAGCGTCATATCCGTAAAGTTCCGTCTGTCAAAGCCCGCAAAAAAATTCCCCAAGTGGGAACTCATTCCAAGTTTCCGAGCGATGTCCCTGTCTTTTACAGATATTAGTATTTTTCCCTTTTTGAGCCATCAAATCCCTCATTTCGTTCTTATTTCGCCACATTTTTTACTCCCCTAACCATTAGACCTCCCCCCATTTGTCCCCTTCCCCCCCGCCCCCAGGATTCGCCCTTTACCCCAACCCGCTGATAACCCCCACCCCCTCCCCCCGAGTCGTTCGTCATTAGTTTTACCTTTTCTCATTACATTGAGATATTCAGATATTACTTAATTGTGTCTTTATACTGGCGTAGCATCCTAAGTCTTTTTAAGCCCACCACCCATTCACCCTCCCCCAGGTTCCCCTTCCACCAAATTCACCCTTGCTATCAACTATCCTCTTTCAACCATCTCGTAACCCATCTACCTTCCCGAGTCATTCACCATTAGTTTAACAATTTTTCATAACATTGAGACATTCATATATTACTTAATTGTATTATTATACTGGCAACGCATCTTAGTCATTTTAGGAAACGACTAAAAATAATGTTTTTTCTGTTTGCTTTCTGTCCATTGTTCTTGTCTCCGTATTTTTAATAGCAATTTAATGTGTTGTCTAATGTTTAATTTAGTTGTATTTATATAGATTGAAAAATGAGATAGAATTAGACGAAGGGGCTCTGGTGGTAAGATTTTCCATTTTGCTATATTTTAGAATATAATGAAATTTTTCTGTTGTATTTCGCTTTATGACTTCGCCGGTAACGAATATGTATGTTATACATACACGCGCTCATACAAACATTATTACAAATGTGTGTATATATATATATATGTGTGTGTGTGCGTGCGTATCGTAAAGACACAAAAGAAAAAAAGTAAAATTCTATTGGGTCTAGTACTTTCGTCTCATTGGTAACCTCATCGTAGTCATTATGAAGCTATATAAACCACCACTTATACGAAAGTATTTGCTTCAATCAAGTCTTTTCACTTTTCCTTTCGTTACTATACTACATGATTTATGCTCATCATATGTCGGTTGTTGTACTTTTTACACACAAGTGTATATTTATACATACATATACAGTATATGTATGTGTATGCTTAAATATATATATATATATATATATATATATATATATATATATATATATATATATATATCTATATATATCTATATATATATATATATATATATATATATATATATATATATATATATATATATATATGTACATGCGTGTGTGTGTATGTGTGCTTGTGTTTACTTTTATTTACAAATATAGATATTTTTGATACCTTAATAGAGAGATATTGGATTGAAAACTAAAATTTTTCTATTATTATTATTATTATTATTATTATTATTATAAATAACCAAGCTACAACCCTAGGGGGAAAAGCAAAATGATATAAGCCCAAGGGGTCCAACAGCGAAAAATAGCCCAGTGAAGAAAGAAAAAAATAAGGAAATGAATAAAAGATATGAGAAAAAATTAACAATGAAATATCTAAAAAACAGTAATATCATCAAAACAGATGTCATATATAAACTTTAAAAAGACTTACGTCAGCCTTTTCAACATGGAAACATTTGCTGCAAGTTTGAACTCTTTAAGTTCTACTCATTCAGTGAACAAATAGCTATATAGAAGATTAGCAAAATGTTACGTTAATTCTAACGAAAGTATTATTTTGATTGATTGAAATATTGTCAAAGCTACAAAGGACGAGAATGTACTGATTTTCATAAGAAATTTGAGTAGATTCGAAATGTTAAAACTCAGTCATATGTATAGGCTCGTCTCATAAAATAAATTGATTATTTCATTTATTTTTTTTATCGTCGAACGTGACGAAAATATTAATTAGCTCTTCCAAATACTTCAAATTGAACGGGAATTCCACATATGTATGTACGATTCTCTGTTGGATGAAAAAATTAATATATGAATAAATTAATGTAATTTGTCAATTTATTACCAAAATGATTACGGTGATTCAGCGTCATAAATTATTATCAAGACGAATAGGACAACTAGGGGATGGTACTTTGGTATTTAGCTGTCATAAACTCTTGAAGAATCTTCCCTTTATATGAATTTGAAATGAGGTTTACTCTCATTTGACTTTTTGAAATGAGGTCTACTCTCATTTGACTTTTTGAAATGAGGTCTACTCTCATTTGACTTTTTGAAATGAGGTCTACTCTCATTTGACTTTTTGAAATGAGGTCTACTCTCATTTGACTTTTTGAAATGAGGTCTACCCTCATTTGCTTTTTGAAATGAGGTCTACTCTCATTTGACTTTTTGAAATGAAGTCTACCCTCATTTGACTTTTTGAAATGAGGTCTACTCTCATTTGACTTTTTGAAATGAGGTCTACCCTCATTTGCTTTTTGAAATGAGGTCTACTCTCATTTGACTTTTTGAAATGAGGTCTACCCTCATTTGACTTTTTGAAATGAGGTCTACTCTCATTTGACTTTTTGAAATGAGGTCTACCCTCATTTGACTTTTTGAAATGAGGTCTACTCTCATTTGACTTTTTGAAATGAAGTCTACTCTCATTTTTTTTTTTTTTTTGAAAAGACGTCTACTTTTATTTGACTTTTTGAAATGAGGTCTACTCTCATTTGACTTTTTTAAATGAGGTCTACTCTCATTTGACTTTTTAAAATGAAGTCTACTCTCATTTGACTTTTTGAAATAAGGTCTACATGTAATAGAATTTTTGAAATGGGGTCTCCTTTTGACTTTTTGGGAATGAAGTCTACTCTCATTTTACTATTTTAAATGAGGTCTCTTCAGATTGGACTTTTTGAAATAAGGTCTCCTCTCATTTAACTTTTCGATATGATGACTCTTTTCACATGGCTTTTTGAAATATGGTCTACTCTCATTTGACCTTTTGAAAAGTGGTCTAATTGCATTGGATTTTTTTTTTAATGGGGTCTACTTTCATTTGACTTTTTAAAATGATATATACTCTTATTTGACTTTATAAAATGATATATACTCATTTGACTTTTTGAAATGAGTTCTAATCTCATTTGACTTTTTGATATCTGGTTTACTCTCATTTGGCTCTTTTGAATCAGGTCTACTCTATCTTGACTTTTTTTAATGAGGTCTACTCGCATTAGACTTTTTTCAAACGAAATGTACTCTAATTTGACTATTTTGAAATCATATCTACTCATATTGGACTTTATTAAATGATTTATAGTCTCATTTCACTTTTTGAAGTAAGGTCTACTCTCATTTGACTTTTTGAAATGAGGTCTACTCTTTTTTACTTTTAGGAATGAAGTCTACTCTCCCTTGAGTTTATGAAATGAAGTTTACTCTCACTTTATCTTTTGAAATGAGATCTATTCTCATTTGACTTTTTGAAGTGAGGTCTACTCGCATTGGACTTTTTGAAATGATTTATACGCTCTTTTGACTTTTGAAAAAATGTATACTCTCATTTGACTTTTTGAAGTGAATTCTACTCTCATGTGATTTTTTCAAATGAGGTCTACTCTCATTGGACTTTTTCAAACAAGGTCTACTCGAATTGGACTTTTTGAAATGAGGTCTACTCTCAATTTAAATTTTAAATGAGGTCTACTCTCATTTGACTTTTTCACTGAGATTTACTCTCATTTTGACGTCTTGAAATGAGATTCACTTTTATTCATCTACCTAAAATTATGTTCACTCTTTATACCTATTTGATATTAAATATATATATATATATATATATATATATATATATATATATATATATATTTATATATATACATATATATATATATATATATATATATATATATATATATATATATATGAACTCCTCCTACGCCTATTGACGGAAAGGGTCTCGGTTAGATTTCACCAGTTGTCTCCATTTTGAGCTTTCAATTCAATGCTTGTCTATTCATCATCTCATTCTTCACGATTTATAGCCCTCGGCCATGTAGGTCTAGGTCTTCCAACTCTTCTAGTGCTTTGTGGAGCCCAGTTTGGTTAACTAATCTCTCTTGGGGAGTGGGAAGAGCGTGTCCAATCCATCTCCATCTACCCCTCACCATGATCTCATCCACATATGGTACTAGAGTAATCTGTCTTATAGTGTCATTCCTTATCCTGCTCTGCCATTTAACTTCCGATAATCTTCTGATGGCTTTGTTGGTGGCTTTGTTCTCAGATCTACTAAATCTGTTCGAAATTGTTCCATTGTCATTTCATGACTCATGTCCATACAGTAACTCCGATCTCACTAAATTGATAAATAGTCTGATTCTTATTTGTAATTTCAGGTGATTTGATTTCCAAATTTTACTTAACCTAGTTATACATATAAAATGAGAATATGCAGTATTTTATGAATATATATATATATATATATATATATATATATAATATATATATATATATATTGATATATATATGTATATATATGAATATATAAATAAATATTTATAAATATATATATTTATATATATATGTATATAAATATAAATATATATATATATATATATATATATATATATATATATATATTCATATATATATATATATATATATATATATATATATATATATATATATATATATCCCTTTCTGAGCGGTGATACCTTAACTTGGTGAAAGGGTTTGTGCATTGTCATGATTAGTAAAACTTTACTAGTCAGGGCCACCCATATTGGGTTGGTTATCTGTGATCGATCAGACGAAATTCTCCCACCACCACCAATTCGCACTGAAGAGAAATATAACTTATATAGCTAAAATTAAAAGTATTTTTTATTTAAATTAACACGAACATATATAGATTTTTTTATAGATCTATAAAAGATCAATTCTATGTTTAATCATATCTTCGTTTGGCCTCAATGATTAAGTGACGCTAAGAAACGGGCTGCTTACGTCTCTCCATTTGAATTCACTTCTGAATAGTAATTAAGATATTTTTAATTGATTCCTACTCATGGACTCACCATACGTCCTGTAGGATATCGAATTGACGATCGTGATTGGTTTAACGTTCATTAGCTATTTATGTTCTTTTGTGATGTGACAGGCTTAAGATGTTAATGTTTTTTCCCTCTTGTTTTGCAATTAGAGGAAAGTATTTTGTATAGTAATAGTTCTTAATTAATTGTAATTTTACGTGTTTCATTTATGTTAGAAAACAGTTATTAAAAACTAAATGTAACAGTTATTAATTGTTTTTGTTATTGTCAGTTTTTATTGTTAAGTATATTTTTCCATTAAATAGAAAGTTGATAAAAGTAAACATCTCCATTATATATGAAAATATGTTTTTCCAATGGTTTTATATATATGTATATGTATATATATATATATATATATATATATATATATATATATATATATATATATATATATATATATATATACATACATATATATATATATACATATACACACACACACACATATATATATATATATATATATATATATATATATATATATATATATATATATATATACAGTATATATATATATATATTACATCATCATCATCATCAGCCGTTACCAGTCATATATACTCGTATACACAGTATACATACACACATGCATATATATATATGTATGCATGTATATATATATATATATATATATATATATATATATATATATATATATATATATATATCATCATCATCATCATCATCATCATCATCATGAGCCGTTACTAGTTTACTGCAGAACAAAGACATCTCACATCTTCTAAATGCGTCTGCTTATGGTATTCCTATCTCAGTCCATACCCGCAAGCTTTCTTAGTTCGTCAATCAATCGTCCTGTCTTCCTTCCCTTGATTTTTTTTTTTTTTTTTTTTTTTTTTTGCAATATCTAGAGACCCACTCTGGTTTTTTTTTATGTCCTTTTGTTATCCGCCATTCTCATTATATGTCATGCTTATGGCCAATTGTTTTTCTTACATATCCTATACTTTAGTTTGCTCTAGTATCCATGTTGCTCTTTTTCAGTAGCTAAGTATTAGTGTCATTATTATTCTTTCCGTAGCTCTTTGAGTTGTAACTAGCTTACGTTATAAGGCTTTAGAAAGGCTCCAAATTTCTGATGGAGAGAGAGAGAGAGGAGAGAGAGAGAGAGAGAGAGAGAGAGAGAGAGAGAGAGAGAGAGAGAGAGAGAGAGAGATTGTAATATTACAATGGTCCCTTCACTGAAGAATATAAAAGTATATCACACGAAGAAATTAAAATTCAGTATTTATCATAAAAGAAAAGAAAATGAGACCATGTGCAAAAATTCAAGCAAGTAAACAAATTACCAATTATACAAAAAATATTTTTATAACCCCAACACAACTTTTAAACAATGTATTCATCAATGTGTAGAACACTGAAGTTCTTGTTCACGTTTTGAGTTTTTATGAATAAAACACCAGTAATGTTGCCATTTGAAAATATTTTTTTGAAGGACATAAAAGTTCAACAAAGCAACTTGGGCTTTAGGTCTCTTTGCAAGCAGTTCGTGTATCGCATTTGTTAATCTTCTCTGTAAGGTCTTTCCTAGATCGTCCAATATAAATGAACAATTTATATCGTGAACCACTGAAAACACCAGAGACTATATCCATGCCATTACCGTATTGCTCATTGTTGTATTGTTCATAAAAAACTTTTGTTACTAAGAATAACCAATGATAATACTAATATTTAAGAGATTAGTGATTGAAGTCAGAGCCAACAATCAGAACCATTGCTAAAGTCAAGACCTCAGAATCTATAGATTTTCATACAACACACAAAATTTAAATAAATGCACCATGAGCATCTGAACCCCTGAAAAATAAAAAATGTTAATTAGTTATTTTCACACAGACATCCAGCCGTGTTATTAAAAAAAAAACGATCATGGGCTTTGCGTAGTTAGGTAGTTATAGACATATCACTATAATCGGCCTGATATGAACTGCTGTCTTCACCTATACTTTAGGGTAGTAGGTTGGCCAGGGCACCAGCCACCCGTTGAGATACTACTGCTAGAGAAATATGGGGTCCTTTAACTGGCCAGATAGTACCACATTGGAGCCTTTTCTCTGGTTACGGTTCATTTTCCCTTTGCCTACACATACACCGAATAGTCTGGCCTATTCTTCACATATTCTCCTCTGTCCTCATACACCTAACAATACTGAGATTACCAAACAGTTCTTTTCTCAAGATTCATAATGCCAGAGAACTTCAATTCATTCATTCATTCTTCTCTCAAGAGGTTAACTAATGCATTGTATTTGTTCAGTGGATACTTTCCTCTTGATAAGGGTAGAAGGGACTCTTTAGCTATGGTAAGCAGTTTTTCTAGAAGAAGGACACTTCAAAATCAAACCATTGTTCTCTAAGTCTTGGGTAGTGCCATAGCCTCTGTACCATGGTCTTCCATTATCTTGGGTTAGAGATATCTTGCTTGGCGGTATACTCGGACACACTATTCTCTCTTATTTCTCTTTCTCTTGTTTTGTTAAAGTTTTTATAGTTTATATATTAAATATTTATTTCAATGTTGTTACTGTTCTTAGAATATTTCATTTTCCCTTATTTCCTTTCGTCGCTGGGCTATTTTCCCAGTTGGAGCCCCTGGTCTTATAGCATCCTGCTTTTCCAACTAGGGTTATAACTTAGCAAGTAATAATAATAATAATAATGTGGTAACATTAACAATTCAATAAGTTTACAAAAAGAATGCCTAATAGATCAATAATATATTACGAAAAAATAATAGACTGTGTAGAACCGGAGCGATAGAAGTATAAAGAAAAGAAATTGTATTAGTACCTTCATGAGCATCAAGATCACGTTAAAGGTTCTTGATTTCTCGATTTCTATCAAACTTTTCTCGTAAATTTCCCACAGCAATCGCCAGATTCTCCCACTACTGTTCTTCTCTTGTCAATCCATCGCTCACCCGTCTTTCTCTCTTAATGCAAAACCTTATCATACACCTTCTATACAAAGTGAAGTTTTTTATATGTAATTCTCACTGTCAACTCTGTCACCCCTGGCTTTATAAAATGAATGATTATTCTTTCTACCTAATCTTTTAAAGGTTTGAATGGCAGAGGCAAGGGATGGTGACATTGCCCCTATTAAGCAGGACAATGTCCTAGAGACTGACCATATATGTATATATATATATATATATATATATATATATATATATGATCAGTGGCCAAGCCCCTCTCCACCCAAGCTAGGACCAAGGAGGGCCAGACAGTGGTTGCTGATGACTCAGCAGATAGACCTATAGGCTCCACCAAACCCATCATCCTTAGCTCACAAGAATGATGTTACAGCAACCAAAGAAACTAACGAGTTTGAGCGGGACTCGAACCCCATTCTGGCGTTCACCAGTCAGGGACGCTACTATTGTGACGGGCCGAGATAAGGTTGTGACTCAAAGACAGTATGAAAGCAACTGAGTAAATTTTTTATAGAACACTCTCCTTTATATACAAAAGCTCAAAGCAACAAGAATTTTCATGTTCAAAAACAGACACTGTTACAGAGGAGAAAAGCAGACATGTTTATTCTGGTTCTTTTTAGTGCGAGGGAAGAGCGAAGATACAAGCATAATGTATACACAAAATTAACTATGTACGATTGTGTGACACACGGTTGTTACATGGCTCCCTCCCTAAAAATGACATACTGTACATGTTAGATAAGGCGCCCTGATCTAGAGAGGCGAACTGTAGGCGGGTCATCTGGCAGGAGATAAGCAGGTTTTAGACGATCAATGGAGACCCAGTCTTCTTTGCCACGAATGTTTAGTAGGAATGCTTTCGGACTGCGTCGGATCTCAAAGAAAGGGCTTATATAAGGGGGCATTAGCGGTGGCTTGCTAGTATCGTTGCGCAGGAAGACATGCGTTGCAGAGTGCAAGTCTGTTGGTAAGTGATGCATCGCTGGGGGCTTGTAAGTCTGGCGGCATGGAGTAAATTTTCCCACGGCGTGACGTATGCGCTGGAGATCGTCGGAGGAGGTTGTAGAAGGAAAAAATTCGGCAGGGACGACCAACGAGTTGCCATACACCATTTCAGCTGCCGAGACGTCGAGGGTATCTTTAGGAGTGGTCCTTAGTCCCAGGAGGACCCAGGGAAGCTGAGTAAACCAGTTGGAATCCTTGCAGCTGGACATCAAAGCGGCTTTGAGGGTGCGATGAAAACGTTCAACCATTCCATTGGCAGCGGGGTTGTAGGCCATTGTCTGATGTAGGGTGATGCCCAGGAGATTCGCTAATGATGTCCACAATTGAGAGGTGAAAGTGGTACCCCTGTCAGAAGTAATACGCTCAGGGATACCAAATCTTGCAATCCATCCTGAGAGTAAGGCAGATATACATGAGGCGGACGTTGCAGTTTCCATGGGAATGGCTTCAGGCCAACGAGTGGAGCGGTCAATGACGGTAAACAGGTAACAATGTCCTTGTGATGTGGGTAGGGGGCCTACAACGTCGATGTGAATATGTGCGAAACGACGCTGAGGTTGAGGAAAGGTGCCCACTCCTGAATCCGTGTGGCGATGTACTTTGGAAGTTTGGCAAGAAGTACAGGCGCAGACCCAATCCTTAGCATCCTTAGAAATGCTGTGCCAAATGAACTTCGCCTTCAGCAGCTGTGCATTAGAACGGCACGAGGGATGTGAAAGGCCGTGAATGAAATCAAACACCTGCCGGCGCATGGGAGCAGGAATCCAAGGTCGCGGGGGAAGTCTTCCCAACAGAGGGACGTGCAGGATGTCTTACTTGCTTGATACTCTGGATCCTGTCGTTGGGCTTCAGCCAGGGCGTTGTAATCCAATCCCAGTTGAACGGCAGCCAACGTGTTTCTTGACAGGGCATCGGCAACGGGATTAATTTTCCCAGGGACGTATTGAAGGGTGCAATTTTATTCAGCCACGGCGGAGAGATGTCAGCGTTGCCGGGCGGACCAGGCGTCAGACTGTCGAATGATGGCGTACACCAGAGGCATGTGGTCTGTGCGAATGACGAAGGGCGTACCTTCTAATAAATGGCGAAAGTGACGGACAGCCAATTGCACCGCAGCAATTCGCGATCGAATGTAGAATAACCTGATTCTGCCTTGGACAGTTTTCTGCTGAAGAAGGCCAATGGGCGGGGCGAGCCATTAACCACCTGTTCGAGTACTGCACCAATAGCAATGTCGCTGGCATCGGTGGAGAGAAGGAGAGGGGCATGTGGGATAGGAAAAGTGAGAAACGCAGCAGTTGATAGGGCCTTCTTTGCATTGCAGAAGGCTGTTTCTTGAAGGGGACCCCACTTCAGGTCTTTTGGCTTGCCCTTGAGGGAGGCGTAGAGGGGAGCAAGAGTGGCTGGCAGAAAACGGTGATAATAGTTGATCATGCCCAAGAATTCCTGCAGAGCTTTGATGGTCGAGGGCGCGGGGAAGTCCTGAAAGGCTGCTACCTTCTCAGGGAGGGGACGGACTCCTTCAGGAGTGATGCGCTGCCCTAAGAGCGACACTTCGTTGGCGCCAAAGGTACACTTGTCGTACCGGACTACAAGGCCGTTTTATTGCAGGCGGTCGAGCACGATGCGCAGGTGACGGAGGTGTTCCTCTTTTGAGGAGGAGAACACAAGTATGTCGTCCACATAACATACACAGAAAGGGAGGTCCCCTAAGATGCCATCCATGAGACGTTGAAATGTGGCCCTGGCATTACGAAGGCCAAAACAGGAGTATTTGAAGGTGTATGTACCAAACGGAGTGGTGATGGCGGTCTTGGGAATGTCTTCTGGGTTCATAGGCACCTGATAATACCCCTTCAGGAGGTCGAGCGTAGTGAAAACCTTCGCTTTGTGCAGGTAGGAGGTCACTTTGGGAGGGGGTAGTGATCCGGTTCTGTTTGCTTGTTCAGGTGCGTGTAATCCCCGTACGGACGGAGGGAGCTATCTTTCTTCAGAACGATGTGTAAGGGTGACGACCATGGGCTGGAGGCCCATTTCCTCCATTTTGGCTAAGGTCTGTTTGGCGGCTGCCAATCGTTCCAGTGCTAGACGTCTGAATTTTGCGAAGACTGGGGGTCCCGTCGTCTTGATATGGTGATAAATACCGTGCTTGGCAGGAACCGTGGGTGTTTGGCGAAGTTCTGGATGGAAAACTTCCGTGTACGACGTGAGGAGGTGGGCGTAGGCATCCGTGGGTGTGCTGATGTGGAGAGCGAGGTTAGAGGGGGTGGGTTGAAGAGGTGTCGACAAGTACGAGTCTGCGTTGACCAATCGTCGGTGGGCGACATCGACCAGAAGGTGGAAATGAGAGAGGAAATCCACACTGAGGATTGGCAATGTGACGTCAGCAAAGAGAAACTTCCAATTAAATTTACCATTTCCGAACAATAATGTGAGGTTCTCGTAACCGTAGGTGGGTATCGCAGATCCGTTGGCAGCTGCCAAGTGGACGTCGGCAGATGTAGACACACTACGTCGTGTCTTGAAGAGTTCCCTTGGGAAAAGAGAACGACAAGCACCCGTGTCTACCAAAAATCGCACGCCCGTTCCTGCATCATGTGAAAAGAAAAGATTAGAAAAACGGGAGGCCACCGCCACGAGCGATGGCCTACTTACACGTTTTTTGGCCACTGACAATCCTTGGCACATTTCTTCCCGGTTGCCCCGAAGAATCTGAAGTGGTAGTAGCAAAACTGCGGCGGATGGGAGGTAGTAAGTGGCTGTAGAAGTCGTTGGTTGGGGCGCGAGCGATTTGTAGGTGGTGGGTGGCTTTGTCGCCGCTTCGGCACGTCACGGGGTAGGCGTGTATGTCCTATGGCATTCACGTCAGCTTCGGTTGACGTTGAATAGGCATCCTCTTTGTCAGGGGTGGAGGCGTTGATGGAGGTCTTGAAGTGGCTCTCCATAAGGGCGTCGGCTTTGGTCATCAAGTCCTTTATGGGTAAACTATCGACATCGGGTATGGCAGCGCGTATAGGTCCGGGTAAACGGCGTATCCAAAGGGCACGAAGTAGGTTCACCTCACGGGGAGAGCCGTCTGTGGCAGGTTGCAGGCGAGCGATACTGGTCATTTCCCTGAGGGCAAGCAAAGCCCTTTGGTCCCCCAACGGTTGTTGCGAGAGCTGAAAAAGCTTTGCTATACGGACGACTGGCGACAGCAAGTACTGCTGCAGAAGGTATGTTTTGAGGGCGTCGTACGCTATTGGCGTGTCTCCTTGTTCACAAAGCCAGTCGGATATTTCCGGGAAGGTGTCCTCGGGTATCGCCGCGAGAACATAATCTGCTTTGGGGGTTGATCGAGTCACGCCCTTGATGTGAAACTGGACTTCTGCGCGCTGAAACCAAGCAAATGCCTCTCCGCTGGCGAACGATGAAAGTTTCAACGGGGCAGCCGCAGCGCCAACTTCCGTAGAGTTCGCCATAGTACCAACAATGGAGGGGCGAGGGGGGGGGAGGGTGGAAGGCGGTGGGAGCGAGTCGACTTCCGGGGTCACCAATGTAACGGGCCGAGAGAAGGTTTTGACTCAAAGACAGTATGAAAGCAACTGAGTAAATTTATTATAGAACACTCTCCTTTATATATAAAAGCTCAAAGCAACAAGAATTTTCATGTTAAAAAACAGACACTGTTACAGAGGAGAAAAACAGACATGTTTATTCTGGTTCTTTTTAGTGCGTGGGAAGAGCGAAGATACAAGCATAATATATACACAAAATGAACTATGTACGATCGTGTGACACACGGTTGGTACACCATGTAGGACGTTTCCATATTGGAACCTTTCTCTTAGCTAGAAATACCCTATGAATCTTAATCAGCCACTCTATATTGTCATCGTCCCTTGCAAACTCACCAAGGCTTGATATCTTAACATTCAACTTTTTTTCTTTACTGCACTCACACTTTTAACTGATGAATCATGAATGAATTCGCTATTCAGAAAACTTCATACACAAAACCAGAAGACTCATTAGTTGGTTAGAAATGTAAAATATATTATTGTTTTACCAGAGATCCTAAAAAAAAGTTGAGCAAACTAGCGGATTTGTAAGACAGTATTCTCACCATGTAAATGATGCAAGGCAGTTAGCACTTAGGTTCCGACTTCTTTCAGGGTTTATGTTATATGACCTTGCCTTTATTTTGAGAGACTATGGTTCGATTCCAGTATGAGGTAGAAATTTGTTTCTATTGAACACATATTGTATTGATTTTTATTGTTTCAGTACTGGTAATTGGAATCAATTTCCATAAATTGGGTCACCAGTTGATTCGGGAAGCTGGGCAAAACAAGGCTTTCGATTTCTTTTAGGCCTTGTGATGGACTGATTTATAGCAATCATGCCTTTCATTTGAAAAGTCTATGGTTCGATCCCAGTGCCAGGTAGATATAGGATAGTAGTAATAATTGTAGTAATGATAATATTAATAATGAAGATGATAAATACCAATATGTTTTCATTTATTCCCGTTGTCTCTACATTTTTGGATACTCCTTCATAATTCTAGAATTCCTCTCTCTCTCTCTCTCTCTCTCTCTCTCTCTCTCTCTCTCTCTCTCTCTCTCTCTCTCTCTCTCTCTCTCTCTTACGGTTTCCTGTACTCTATATATACCAGTCACTATATCATTTTTTCTTCTGGACTTTAAAATTGATTTCCTATCTTACTTCTATTTATTAATCTATTTAATCATATATCCCTTTATTTCGTCATCCACCACACATAAACACTTATCAGAATGTTGCTGTATTCTGTTCTTAAAAGTTTCACGATTATATTGCACCTGTACCACACATATTTCATACACGCTCATGCAATGTAATGCTACAGCGTTATTTATTGCTCATTCTCTCCCGGACTGATAATAGAACTACATATTTAAGCTTGCCATCGCATGTTTCATATTGTTTGAATTTTTGGTGACATTGTTACTCTCAACTTCTTGTATTTAAGCTCGTTATCTGTTGAATAACCTTTACTTGCATTCACCTCACCTCTGTTAGAACTTAACACCGACCTCGCACACACCAGTTAACGGCCATAGACTGTAATTAACTGGAAACTTAAACAATTAACAGAGTTACGTTGCATATGAATAACAGAAAGCTTTTTTTTTTTTTTGTAGCAGGAGGTACTGTATTATTATTATTATTATTATTATTAGTAGTAGTAGTAGTAGTAGTAGTAGTAGTAGTAGTAGTAGTAGTAGTAGTAGCTAAGCTGCAGCCCTAGTTGGAAAAGCAAGATTTTATAAGCCTAAGGCCTCTAAAATGTTAAAATATCCCAGTGAGGAAAGGAAATAAGGAAATAAATAAACCATATAAGAAGTAATGAATAACAAATATAAAATAAATTGAGATTGGTAACAACGTTAAATACAGTAGATATGTCGTATACAGGCAATTGTCAAATTGTAAAGATAACCTCAATGTAAATGGTAGGATGTACAGAATAGTGGGAGACATAATTTACAACATTAACCATTTTATACCAAACTAAAGGGGTACTCAGTAGAGCGCAGACCTCCGGCAGGGCAGCTTATTTGTCGAGCTTTTTGACTGATTTTGGATGATTTGCTCGTCCGTGACCTTGACCTATGACCTTCCAAAATTTAATCATTTCCAGCTCTTTACATAAAATTTTAAAATCCCTGCAAGTTTCATGACTTTACGATTAAAATTGTGGCCTTATGGTTGATGATCGGCGTTTGATCTTTTACTTGACCTTGACCTTGGACTCGACCTTAACCTTCGATCTGGATTTGCATACAATTAGATATGAAACAAGTTTCAACTCTGTGACAAGGATGTCCAAACTTATGGCTGATTACGTGAATTGGACATATTGCTTGACTGTGACCTTGACCTTCCAAAATTTAATAATTTCCAGCTTTTTACATTATAGTTAATCCCTGCAATTTTCATTACTCTACGACTAAAATTGTTGTCGGGAAGCTGTTCACAAACACACAAACATACAAAACGTAAATTCCTTCCAACTTTGTTGGCGGAGGTAATGAAGAATTATAAGTAAAGGTAGCTAATTTATGTAATAGTAGGTTTTTCCAGTAATGGGAAACTGAAATGTATGTGCTGAAAGAAAAATGGGCTATTGTAGATAATAGAAACATGAATACACGTAGGCTATTTTTGTAGCAGCCTTTCTAAATGGTTTTAGGTATGTATCTTCCACGCGAAAAGCAAATATATATTTTTCTTATTTACTCATCTAGTACTTTCCAGTAAGGAATAAGAATGTTGAAAGTAAATAAACCCCTATATAATAAAGAGCAAGTGTCTGACTATATATATATATATATATATATATATATATATATATATATATATATATATATATATATATACATATATATATATACAGTATATATATATATATATATATATATATATATATATACAGTAAATATATATATATATATATATATATATATATATATATATATATATATATATATATATATATACCGGTGATGCTGAGCTCTCCTCTTCCCTCGGGTAGGGTTAGATAGAGTAGTCATACCCTGGATAGAGGGGGAGCGTTTGCATGTGTGTGCATATCTATGTAAATATCTAGTCGTCATTTTTGATAGGTCCCGTGCACTAGTACATAAGGATAAAGATGTAACCATCTCTAAGTATTTAAGTTCATTAATATTTCCTTAAAAAGGAATGTTTAGCGTTTATAGCTAAACCTAACACAGTGACTGATATTTAGAACCCCGAGTTTTACTACTTGAGTCTTTAGATATCCATAACCAAACCGAAATCTCCTGTCTTTACTGACACGCTAATAATGATGTCCTTCGATACCCTTACAGATTCGCTCTTCTTCTTCTTCTTAATCTGAGAATTCTCATAACTTTCGCGACAAGATGCTAATTCTCTCTTCCTCATCTTCTTCTCCTTTTTCTTCTTCTTCTTCTTAATCGAGAATTCTCATAACTATACCGATTCCAGGTTCCTTGTTGCTCTCTCCACAACGCTGTGATTGTGGGCACACAACTAGACGGAGCGTAGTAGGTGCAAATCGCTGCAATCTGCAGAAAACTCATTGTCATTAGTTACCTCCTACACAGATACCACAGCTTGCATAATTTTACTTCTAGCTTCAAGGGCCTCTCTAATACATCGGGCAACCTCTTTAGTTGGTGTTTCTAAATTCCTAATTCCATGTCATTGCTTCCAAACTTTACAGCAAAACATATGCTCCGTTGGATCGGCTGCCTCAATACAAAACACACAATATCCTAATCATTCCTATTTCTAGAATTTTCTTCTAATTATATTATATTCAACCTTGTTTTCATAAATATTACTGCTTCCTTATTGGAAAGTTTTCCTCTTTTGTCAATACTATTCACAAATCTCAGATTGGTCATGTCTGCTTTCTTTTCTTTTGTTTTTCTTTTAATATCATTTACCACTTTACTTTTTATTCTTATTTTTTTAGTTCTTGCTTTCTATACTTTCGTACTTCTTAGATTTTAGTATCTTATTTTTTACATATTTCTATAATACTTTTTCCCCAACGTTCCCCATATGACTCCCTTTTTTTTTTTGTCTCCCACTATATCCTTAACTATTCTTTTATCATCTGATGTTTTGAAAAAGCATCACCTTTAAAAACATTCCCGTTTCTGCTGTTATACCCCAATAACATGTGGTAGCAATCTGTTCAAACATTCCTTTCATAATATTTTAATGTGTACCCTCTAGTTCTTTCAATTTTTTCCCTTTATTACACCCCATATCTCAATATTTGCAAACATTATAGGTACTATTACTGTCTCATAGATCTTTATTCTCACAAGCATTGCCAAATCTCCTACTCTGTTACTGTCTCCATACTTCCTAAATTCTTGCACCATTTATTCTATTTTTGCTTACCTTTTACTTATGCTAAGACTATGGTTTCCTCTTTCTTAGTACCATTATCATAAGTATTTATATTCCTTAACTGTTTCTATCCTTCCATTTTTAACCACTGTATTCATCTTTTTAACCTCTTCTTTTTTGTGTCTTATTACTTACACTGCTGACCTCTGTGGATTGGTGCTAAAAATAAATTTCTTTAGTTCTTCCTAACTGTGGAAGTTGCTTATAGCACATTCTACTTTGAATTTATTGTTGCGAGGGATCATATATCATTTACATAAATCAGGGTTTCTATTCTTATGTTTCTAATCAGGGTTATCATCTTCTCACTTATAGAATTAACTGCCTGTGACAATTGAAAATAATTTTTGTCCAGAAACTATTCCCTGTTTTAAATTTCCTTCTGTATTAATTTCTTCTGTATACCTATCAGGACTCTTGATAATTGCTTTATCTTTCTAATTCTTTAATACAATCTTACCGACAGATGCTAATAATAACATCCTTCTATGCCCTCTCTTCTTCTTCTTCTTCTTCTTCTTCTTCTTAATCCGAGAATTCTCATAACTTTCCCAACGAGATGCTAATAACGACATCCTTCTATACCCTCGCTAATTCTTCTTCTTCTTCTTCTTCTTCTTCTTCTTCTTCTTCTTAATCCGATGCTCCACTCATCCAGTCTCGTTGTTAGCTGGAACAAGATCTTACCCGGTCACCGCATTGCAAATTATCTCTTTATCTCTCGCTCCGTTGAAAAGCAATTATTACCCTACTCTAGTTATCCTGTAATCTCCCAAAGTGTGATACACTCTGGGACATGCTATTACACACAGCGTGCTTTGCCTTATTCTGTCACTCTCCCTTCTTTACTTTAATTTCTTTTAGCCTGAACGCTTCATAGTTCTCTCTCTCTCTCTCTCTCTCTCTCTCTCTCTCTCTCTCTCTCTCTCTCTCTCTCTCTCTCTCTCTCTCTCTCTCTCTCTCTCTCTCTCTTGGGCATACTTGATGTTAAAATTTTTTCCCATCTTTCATATCTGCAAGACTAGTTTAATATGAATTTTGCTAATAATACAGTTTTATGTTGTAATTTTATTTCATCATCATCATCATCATCTCATACTATGCCTATTATTATTATTCTTATTATTATTATTATTATTATTATTATTATTATTATTATTATTATTATAATTGTTACTTGCTAAGCTAGTTAGAAAAGAAAGAAGGATACTATAAGCCCAAGGGCTCCAACGGAAAAAAAAAGCCCATTGAAGAAAGGAAATGAGAAAATAAATAAACTATGTGACAGTGAGCTGTTAGGTTGTAAGTGAAAGGTGAGGTGAATGTAACTAGCTTTATCTCAACAAAAAGCGAGTTTATATACAACAAGTTCAGGACAAGAAGGTCACAAAAATTGAAACAAAATAATTCCTGAAAAGAGAGGCTTAAACAGGTTCTGTTAACAGTGAGGTGTAGAGCGAGATTTACAATAAAACGGGAAATACCATCACAGTGTACGAGCATGTGTGAAACACATTCGGTACATGGCTCCCCCCCTAAAAAGACATACATGTGAAATGGGGCGCCCTGCTCATGAGAGGCGTACTGTAAGCGGGTAATCTTGTAGGAGATATACAAGTTTTAGGCTATCAATGGAGACACAGTCTTCTTTGTCTTGAATGTTGATTAAGAAAGCCTTCAGATTGCAATGGATCACAAGGAAATGGCCCGTGTAAGGGCATTAGCGGTGGCTTGTTAGTGTTGTTGTGCAGGAACACGTCCGTTGCTGAGTTCAAATATGATGGTATGTGTTGCATAGCTGGGGGCTTGTAAGATTGGCAACATAGAGTAACTTCCACAATGTAATATAAGCACTGAAGATTGTCGGAGGAGGTTGCAGACGGGAAAAATTCTGCAGGGACGACCAATGGGTCGCCATACACCATTTCAGCTGCCGAGATATCCAGGGCGTCTTTAGGAGTGGTCCTTAGCCACAGGAGGACCCAGGGAAGCTTTGTAACCCAACCGGAGTTCTTGCAGCGGGACATAAAAGCTACTCTGAGGGTACAATGAAAACGTTCAACAATTCTGTTGGCAGCAGGGTTGTAGGTGGATGTCTGATGTAGGGTGATTCCCAGTAGATTCCTAAGTAATGACCACAATTGAGAGGTGAGAGTGGTACCCATGTCAGAAGTGATATGCTCAGGGATACCAAATCTCGCTATCCACCCTGAGAGTAAGGCTGATGTACATGAACCGGACGTTGCAGTTTCCATGGGAATGATTTCAGGGCAATGAGTTGAGCAGTCAATGATGGTAAATAGGTAATGATGTCCTTGTGATGTTAATAGGGGACCTACTACGTCGATGTGAATGTAGGCAAAAAGATGCTGAGGTTGAGGAAAGGTGCCCACTCCTGAATCCGTGCGTCGGTGTACTTTTGAAGTTTGGCATGAAATACAGGTGCAGACCCAATCCTAAGCATCCTTAGTAATGCCATACTAAATGAACTTTGTCTTCAGTAGCAGTGCTGTAGATCAGGGCGATTGATGTGAAAGGCCATGGATAAAATCAAACACCTGTCGGCACACGGAAGCAAGTATCCATGGTTATGATCTACTGGCACTAAAGTCACAGAGGAGGGTGGTGTTAGAGTCGTCGAGGGCGACGTCATACAACAGAGGGATGTGCAGGATGTCCTACATGCTTGGTACTCTGGATCTTTTCATTCGGTTTCTGCCAAGGTGTTGTAATCCAATCCCAGGTGAATAGCGGCCTATGTGTTTCTTGTCAGGGCATCAGCAACGGGATTTATTTACGCAGGGAGGTGTTGAAGAGTGCAATTGTATTCAACCACAGCGGAAAGAAGTCAGCATTGACAGGCGTACCAGGCGTCAGACTGTCAAGTGAAGGAGTACACCAGAGACATGTGGTTCGTGAGAATGGCGAAGGGTGTACCTTCTAACAAGTGAGGAAAGTGACGGACAGCCAAATGTATTGCTAGTAATTTGCTGTCCAAGGTAGAGTAGCTGGATTCTGCCTTGGATAGTTTTCTACTGAAGAAGGACAATGGGTGGGGTGAGCCGTACCACCTGTTCCAGTACTGCACCAATAGTGACGTCGCTGGTATCGATGGAGAGAAGGAGAGGGGCATGTAGCACGGGAAAAGTGACAGGAGCAGCGATTGATAGGATATTTTCGTTGCAGAAGGCCGTTTCTTAAAGGGGACCCCACTTCAGGTCTTTTGGCTTGCCCCTTAGGGAGGTATAGAGGGTGGCAAGACTGGCGGCAATGGTTGGCAGGAAATGGTGATAATAGTTGATCATTCCCAAGAATTTTTGCAGTGCTTTGATGGTCAAGGGCTTGGTAAAGTTCTGAATGGCTGCTACCTACTCAAGGAAAAGTCGCCACCGAATAAATATTGTGCAGTAGTTAACCTCTACTGTGAAGAAATGTTTGGTAATCTCAGTATTGTCGAGTGTATGAGGACACAGGAGAATATGTAAAGAATAGGCCAGACTATTTGGTGTATGTGTAGGCAAAGGAAAAATAACCCGTGACCAGAGAGAGGGGTCTAATGTAGTAATGTCTAGCAAGTCAAAGGAATCAATAACCCTCAAGCGTTAGTATTTCAACGGGTGGCGGCTGGCCTGGCCAACCTATTACCTCTAAATTACAAATAAATCTGTCTGCAATTTCAAATATATATATATATATATTATATATATATATATATATATATATATATATATATATATGTGTGTGTGTGTGTGTGTGTGTGTGTGTGTGTGTTTGGGCCTGTATGTATTTATATAATAACACACGCACACATATACACACACACACACATATATATATATATATATATATATATAGATAGATAGATAGATAGATAGATATATTATACTACATATTGTTATATTAGAGACCTGACTGATTGCAAGAATTACAGTGAAAGCACACTTGCGTCAGTTGTCATAAAAATATATAATATGTTTATTCTAAAGAGGCTAGAGAGAACTATTGATATAAACCTGAAAGATGAACAAGCATGTACAGCAATGCGTAGAATATAGAAATAATTTTTTATGGTATTTGTGGGCTATGAAAAAGCCTTTTATAGTGTGCACCGGCCAATATTGTGGAGAGACCTTCGTTTTTATGAAATTCCTCTTAAATATGTAAATTTGATTAATTCTGTTCATGAGCATAGCAATTGCAAAGTTAATGTTTGTGGAGATCTATCAAATGAATTTCCAATAAACAGCGGAGTACTCCAAGGGAATGTGCTGTCACCTGTGTTTTCATCCCCCTCATAGATTTTATAATGTGTAGAACAGTTGGAGATGGTGAAGAATTGGACTGGGTTGTTAATAGGAAATTAGCTGACCCAGAGTATGCTGATGAAGCCGTCCTTGTTAGCAAAACACCACAGGATTTGCAATGCATTCTTACCAGAATGCATGAAATATCATGGGATGTTGGGCTCAAGATAAATAAAAGAAAGACAGAGATGATGAGAACGGAGTATGCAATGGAAGATGAGATATCATTGGAAGGAGAAAGGATTAATGAGGTACAATCATTTAAGCATTTAGAAACTACTATCTCCAATACAGGGTCTTTAGAATTAGAGTTATGTGAACGATTGAAAAAAAGAAAATTAAACAATGGCTAGGTTAAGTAAAATTTGAAAATAAAATTGCCCGAAATTACATATAAAAATCAGACTATATATCAGTTTAGTGTGATCGGTGTTACGCTACTGGACAAGAGTCATGTTATGACAATGAAACAATCTTCAATAGATTTAGTAGATTTGAGAACAAAGCCCTCAGAAGAATATTAGGAGTTAATTGGTAGGACAGGATTAGAAATGAAACTATAAGAGAGATTACTCGAATGCCATATGTGGGTGAGATCATAATGAAGGGTAGATGGAGATGGTTTGGGCCAACTCTTCACACTCCCCAAGAGAGATTAGTTCACTAAACTTTCAACTGGGCTTCACAGTGCACTAGCAGTGTTGGAATACTTGGGAGAGAACTATGAAACTTGAAGTAGGAGATGATGAATGGAGAAGTATTGATTTAAAAGAGACGACTGGCGAAATCCAACAGAGGCCCTTCTCTTGAATAGGTGTGGGAGGAGATGATGATCTCTTATATAGGGTCTTTAGAATTGGAGTTGAATGATAGATTAAAAAAAAACAATTTAAACAATGGCTAGGTTAAGTAAAATTATGAAATCAAGTCATCTGAAATTACATATAAAAATCAGGCTAAGTATCAGTTTAATGAGATCGGTGTTACTGTATGGACATGAGTCAAGGTATGACAATGAAACAATCCCCAACAGATTTAGTAGATTTGAGAACAAAACACTCAGAAGAATATTGGAAGTTAAATGGCAGGACAGGATTAGAAGTGAAACTATGAGAGAGATTACCCGAGTGCCATGTATGGATGAGATGATGGTGAGGGGTAGATGGAGATGGTTTAGGCATGCTCTTCGCACTCCCCAAGAGAGATTAGTTTACCAAACATTTAATTGGGCTCTACAAGGTACTAGAAGAGTTGGAAAGCCTACGCCTACATGGCTGAGGACTATGAAACGTGAAGTCGGATATGATGAATGGATAGGTATTGAATTAAAAACTCAAGATAGAAACGACTGGAGAAATCTAATCGAGGTCCTTTGCATCAATAGGCATAGGTGATGATGATGATGATGATAATGATAGTAGTCATGATCTATGAGACACAAGACCTATCCTGGGAAAGATGGGAAAAGAATTCAGACATTTCCCGTAAAAATCCAATGTATACTGTTAACCTAAGAAGTGAATTAATTAACTGGAGGTTAGTTGACAGTCGTGGATTGCTGCTAAGGTAGAGAAGAACTCGTGGTTAGTAATCTTGTCCAGGTACATGTGAAAATGAGGTTGTTGGAACTCCAAAGACTTGAATATTTTCATTTTAGTCAATATCGGAGAGAGTAATATTCAACCTTTGGTTTGGTATTCTTCCAGACATTCTATAAATATAAAAATCTCTGCATTAGGAATGCAGCAGTTCTGCTGTAGTCTTGAATTATTGGTTAGTGAATTGTAGTGCAGAAAAATAGGTTCCATAATTCAGATACCTGCTACAAAAAAGGGCGGAAGACTTTCAATAAGAAACATATAAACGAAGAATTTCCGAAGATCACCTTCCATTCCCCTTATTTCGCTGACTTTGGAACAAGAAGATCGATGTTGGAAATTTCCCATCTGAAAGTTGATTCTATTTCAGAATAAATGAACATAAGTATCAAGTTAAATTTGTTCGAAAGAATGATACTCTTGTACAGATAATTACAATAATGTTTCTATAAACTTCTCGAAGTCTTTGTTGATACAGCAAAAAACATGTGAAATTAATTTCATTTTATACATTGACCGTATATCCCTACATACTCCTGACTTCCTTTAGTGTAAAGGGTATCTATGGAGATCTAAAAGAGTAGCCAAAAGTATTACCAGTAATTCGGGATGACGATCTTGTCTTGTCCTGGTTAGCTCATTGGCCCAGAGCAGTTTTCTTTAATGTGAAGCCCACCCTATAAGGACTTATGCATTTATATATACGTATATATGTGATTTTTTTTTTTTTTTTTTTTTTTTTTTTTTTTTTTTTTTGCTTGTAAATGAATCTTGGTGCATCATACTTATCTGCAATAACATAAATTATCAAGTAAACTGATCACGCTTTTGAGCGTTAAATACCGGTATATCACCTCATTTACATAGAGCTATGTTTGCATATTCAGTAGAGGATTCTTTCTTAGAATGTCGATCCTTTGGTTTTCAAGAATACATTTATTGACTTATTTCACTCGAAAGAAGTTTTACATTCGACTTCTATCTCTTTCATAGAAGTACATAAAATGCAAAATTGGTAATTTTTATTTTATTCTAATTTTTTTTCTTCATGTCGATTTTTAATTGATCATAACTTTCAGATTGATTTCGAAAGAGAGTCAGAAAGAAATCGCTCCATCATTAGCTCGTCTAAAACAGAGACAGCTCCGAGAATCACTTAAGGATATAGGTAGACTTCTCTTGGTTTTTTATTATTAGGTAATCGAAGGAGCTACTCGTTGCAGCATCTAATTTATCAGGTAAAGAAATGAAAAGAAAATCTTGCAACTCACCACTCTTGTCTTTGGAGCGTTTCTCGGTTAGACCCTTGGATGTTTGTGAATATTATTATTGTTGTTATTATTGTTGCTATTTTTCCTTTTTTTCTCTATTATTATTATTATCATTATTATTATTAAACTCATAACTCTTGTCGTTTGGGGTCTTCTGTGGCTCGACTTGAAGGTTTTTGTGAATATTATCCTAATAGTGGCTCTTCTTCTTCCTCTTCTTCCTCTTCCTCTTCTTCTTCTTCTTCTTCTTCCTCTTCTTCTTCTTCTTCTTCTTCTTCTTCTTCTTCTTCTTCTTCTTCTTCTTCTTCTTCTTCTTCTTATAATTATAATTATTATTATTATTATTATTATTATTATTATTATTATTATTATTATTATTATTATTATTATTATTATTATTATTATTATCTAACTCATACCTCTTGTCGTTTGGGTCTTCTGTGGTTCGACTTGAAGGTTTTTATGAATATTATCCCAATAGTGGCTCTTCTTCTATCTCTTCTTCTTCTTCTTCTTCTTCTTCTTCTTCTTCTTCTTCTTATAATTATTATTATTATTATTATTACTATTATTATTATTATTATTATTATTTAACTCATAACTCTTGTTGTTTGGGGTCTTTTGTGGTTCGACTTGAAGGTTTTTATGAATTATTATTATTATTATTACTATCCAAGCTACAACCCTAATTGGAAAAGCAAGATGCTATAAGCCCAGGGGCTCCAATAGGGAAAATAGACCAGTGAGGAAAGGAAATAAGAAAATAAATATCATCCTAATAGTGGCTCTTCTTCTTCCTCTTCTTCCTCTTCCTCTTCCTCTTCTTCTTCTTCTTCTTCTTCTTCTTCTTCTTCTTCTTCTTCTTCTTCTTCTTCTTCTTATAATTATAATTATAACTATTATTATTATTATTATTATTATTATTATTATTATTATTATTATTATTATTATTATTATTATCACCTAAACTTTTGCTCTTAATTAGAACAGCGGGAGGCTACAAGGCCTAGGGCCACCAATAGGGAATGAACCCCAGTAAGGAATAATAATCTTGAAAGGAAAGATTACACAATAATAAAGATGTAATGAAATGTAAAACTACTGTGAATATGGTATGCGAGTATCATTTTCGAGGAAAGCCGTTATATTTTACTTTATAATATTTCCCCTTATACATAAGATGTACTTATGTGAAATCACTAGTCTAGAGCATCATCATCTCTCTCTCTCTCTCTCTCTCTCTCTCTCTCTCTCTCTCTCTCTCTCTCTCTCTCTCTCTCTCTCTCTCTCTCTCTCTCTCTCTCTCTATATATATATATATATATATATATATATATATATATATATATATATATGTATATATATAAATAGTTAGATAGATAGATAGATAAATAAATATATACAAATATACGTGTTTATATATATATATATATATATATATATATATATATATATATATATATATATATGTATGTATGTATGTATATATATAAATAGTTAGATAGATAGATAGATAGATAAATAAATATATACAAATATACGTGTTTATATATATATATATAGATATATATATATATATATATATATATATATATATATATATATATATATATATATATGTATATATATATATACATACATATATTATACATAGAAGTATATACTGTAAAATATCCAGTCTGTATTGACTTTTATCCCCTCGTTTAGCTTGATTTTTATAATGAAAAAAACCTAAGAATAAAAAAGCACATCTTTTGATGTGTAATTGATTCACAAATGAATTATCCGGTTTTGTGAATTGAGTGTGATAAGTCATCCAAAATGATTTACTGTCTTCCTTTTTTTATTTCTTTTCCTTTATTTCTGTAACTACAGCACTGCATGTTTTCTTTAACAATGAAAAATCTACTTGGATGTGTTTGTTTTGCCTATGTCCAAAGAATATTAGTAGCAGATATTAGGTTTTCAGTGATAATATTGGTAATGGGGATAGTGATATTAATGATGAAAACAAGCATTTTGATGAAGATTTTATGATTGTTATTACTGTTATTATTATTATTATTGTTGTTTTTATTATCTAGAGGTAGTAGGTTGGCCGGGGCACCAGCCACCCGTTAAGGTACTACCTCTAGAGAGTTACGGCGTCTTTTGACTGGCCAGACATTACTACATTGGATCCTTCTCTCTGGTTACGGTTCATTTTCCTTTTGCCTACACATATCCTGAATTTTCTGGCATATTCTTTACATATTCTCCTTCGTCCTCCTACACCTGACAACACTGACATTACTAAACCATTTCTTCTTCCTCCAATAGGGTTAACTACTGCACTTTAATTGTTCAGTGGCCACTTTCCCATTAAGGGTAGAAGAGACTCATCACCTATGGTAAGCAACTCTTCTAGGAGAAGGACAATCCAAAATCAAACCATTGTTCTCTAGTCATGGGTAGTGCCATAGCGTCTGTACCATGGTCTTTCACTGTCTTGGGTTAGAGTTCTCTTGCTTGAGGGTACACTCGGGCACAGTATTGTATCTTATTTTTCTTCCACTTGCTTTGTTAAAGTTTATATAGTTTATATGGGAAATATTTATTTTAATGTTATTACTCTTCTTAAAGCATTTAATTTTTCCTTGTTTCCTTTCCTTACTGGGCTATTTTCCCGGTTGGAGCCCCTTGGGCTAGTAGCATCCTGCTTTTCCAACTAGGGTTGTAGCTTAGGAAGTAATAATGATAATGATAATAATAATAATACTATTATTATTATTATTATTATTATTATTATTATTATTATTACAATAACGATAACAGTGATTATTATTATTATTACTATATTATTATTATTATTATTATTATTATTATTATTATTATTATTATTATTATTATTATTATTACAACATATATTAGAAATTTACTCCTCTCTGTTTGCCATTAACAATTTTATTTCTATTGCTCTTGTTGTAATCATCACCTTCATTGTTATCGTCGACATCTTAAGTGAGCATAATTTTTTTTTGCTGAAAACATGGTTACCTTTGTGCTTATCATTTAGAGCTTCCGTAGAAAGAAATGAACATATTTGTGAGATGAAAACTAATTCAATCTCCAGATGTAATGATCACAAACGTGAGTTGACGTCATGATTTCAGGACCAACGTCAAACATGACTTGTACATTAGTTGGTCTTCTTTCACTCATGAAGAAAGCTGAAATAGAAAGGTTGCCGTAGATGAAGCAGCTACTTTGACATTAATCTGCAGTACAGTGTTCGTAGTCGTTAAGAATATTTGCATAATATTTAGCTATTGCACAAAGATAAGATACGTTTTATATACTTCTTTCTATTATGTTGAGGCAAAATAATATTAACGTCAAAGATATTTAGCAATAGTTTTAATGGCCTTGAAAGGTTTTAGTCTAATAACAACAAATTATAGGCGATAGTCGTGTCATTTGGCTCTGTCAAGAGATAGGGACAGAGGAGATGTATTCACAGGTGTACGTATGCATGTTCGTTTGTACACAAAATATTTGCAAAAAAAAGTAAGTAATGGATTTCGATGAAGAGTTTTTTCTTTGTATTTTTACCCTCGTCGGAAGCATACAGTCTACGAACGTTATCTGTTTACAGAAAGTACCAACGTATACAGCGCAAAATCTTG
>NC_090746.1:58107245-58109745 GCF_036898095.1 Palaemon carinicauda
ATTGTATATAGCTGTTTGTAATTATTGCATTCAATACAAATAGGCAACTGCAGAAAAAAATTATTGTTATTATTATTCCTATTTCTTTTTAACTACTTTTCTTGATTTTTTATTTTCCTGATTCTCTTCTTAGCTCATTTATTTTCGATCTCTAGAAAGAGAGAATTGATTTGAATTAAGAAAGGACTCGTGAAAAATACCTGACCACCTATGAGAGAGAGAGAGAGAGAGAGAGAGAGAGAGAGAGAGAGAGAGAGAGAGAGAGAGAGAGAGAGAGAGAGATATCCCCACCATACTTCCCCACCTCCTGCTCCTCCTCCTCTTCTTCCTCACCTCCCTTCTTCTTTTCCTTTTTTGTTAGTGTTGGCTTAAAGAAATTTCGGCAGCAGCAATTACGTCCCCAATCGGATTAGGCCAAATCTCCACGTAAGCGGTAAAGCCTGTGGATTATCGTAGACGCACGATCGCTCCAACGTGACTGGTAGGGCAAGAGATCGTAAAAAGAGCTGTAAACCTTCCTTTTTGCCTTGATGACTGTTAAGACTACGCTCCTAAATTATCGCACAAGAAGACCGTCTCTCTCTCTCTTGATTTTTTTCTCTATCTGTTTCTCTCTCCCTTCTAAAGACTCGCGGGTTTTGGAAGAGATAAACCGAGTTCAAGGGAGGGAAGTAAGTCTTGGTAGTAGGGACGTGGGAATAGTGGACAGGGGGGTTACAGAGCAACGGTGGAGGGAAAGGGGGGAGACGTGAGAGGGAGAGGAGCAAAACACATGGTCCCAGGCAGCATCGTGGTGCACACGAGACGTTGACGCGGTGAGAGTTGGGCGGCAACTGAGAGTGGGGTGCGCGCGCAACCCCGACTTGTGTCTGTGCCTCCGCCCCTCGAAGATATTATCTCAGTTGGCGCCTCCTTCTGTAGTGGTGTCAGAGTGTTGTGGGAAGGTGCGCAGTCTCAGTGACATGGCCAGATATCACGGGGAGAGTTAGCCAGCCTTCATAACGTCCCTATCATCATCGAAAAGAAGAAGAAGGCGAACAGCGGGTTAAACTCGGAACCGTCCGCTCTGCGTCTGCGCGCGATGGCCCCTAATCTCGGATTATGGAGGCTTATCTAAACTCGCTGTTTATAAAGTATGTTTTTGGTAGGAAATTAGCTAGTCGTGGATGGCACGACCACGGTGACGCGTCGGTGTTGGTGGTGCTTTGAGGGTGAACCCGAGACCAAGAACTTATCCAACTCGTGCGATGAGGCGGAAGCACATCTAGAGCTTAGCACGTGGCAGTGACTTTAATCGGTGCCACCTGAATCCCAGCAGTAGTGCCACGAGAAAAGGAACTCTCACTCACTCGCTCTCGCTCGCTTAGTGTCTCGTTCGCTCTCTTCCTTAGGCCACGGTCCGTGTACCCGACGATCGTAAGCCCTCTTGGGGCATCTTATGATTTCCGTCGTGGGTGTGGTGCCCCCTCTTCGTCTCAGTGAACACAGTAGGAGCAACGATGCCGCCACCCACGTCCCCTTCAGTGTCTGAAAGCACCAGTGATTTGAAACTTTAAAGTTAATAAAAGAAAGTTTGCTTTCCTTAGGGGGCCAACTTGTGCGGCGCCCCTATATATTCGCACCCCTGAACAGTTCCCAAAATCGAGGAAAGGTGTTTGCGACAGCGAACTTCACCGCTGCTGCTGCTGCTGTCGCTGCTGCAGGAGGCTGGTGGACTTCTCCTTCCTCGGTGCCGCAGGTAGTGGCGTCCCCAGGTAAGAAGAGGTTACCTCCCGCGACAGCGGACAGCCAGGCACTCCTCAGGTGCGGCTGGTCGCTGCTCCCCGGGCGTGACCCACCCATCAAAGGCGACCTGGCGACAGCGATGGACTTTCAGAGTGCCATGGAGACGTTCGCCGAAGCGTGGATGGCCGCCAACACGAAAGCCAGGACTACGGAACCGTCGGATCCTCAGGTGAGGCGCCGTGGGCTGGAGGGATAGAAGGGCACTTTTGGCTCCTGTTATTATTTATTTGTTGTCTTGTCTCTGAAAGTAATATTCATTGTGTCGTCATTGGTGTACGTAATTATAGTTCTTTTTGGTTGATTTCAAAGGTCTTTTCTGCAAAGGTTTTTTTTGGGGGGGATGAATAAAAATATGGTCCTTTTGGTTGATTCAAATGTCCCATTTTGCTTATGTAAAACATCCGTTTTGATTAATTTAAAAAAGTTCTTTTTGGTTGATTTCAAAAGCCGACATATTTCTTAGCAAAAAACACCCTCTTGCATAATTGGTTTCAGTGATTGTATCATATCATTACTCACCATAGCTCAAACTATGTCGTGAATATATATTTGAAATCCTAATAATGATATATCGTTTGTCATCTATAAGTGTCTTTCTAATATTTTCACAAGTGTAATTAAAACGTCGCTACGTTGAGCATTTGGTCTGCATTCAAAGTTAGTAAAATGATATTAGCTTATGTGAGAAAAAGAAAATCCTTTATCATAATCTTCA
>NC_090746.1:58114745-58117245 GCF_036898095.1 Palaemon carinicauda
TATATATATATATATATATAGAAAAAAATGGCGCCGTAATTAATTGACAGTGCGCGGTGGGAGGTCTACCAATATAGATCCGTAGACGCCGAAACATGTTATCAACCTGTTCACTTGTAATAGTTATGGTATAGTTTATTTTACGTAACATAATGGTCTCTTCCAATGTCCATATGTTTTCAATAACATAACTTCCATTACTCTTTTTAATATCATTACCGTACTAACGTTATGATCATTTCGCATTTTTATTTGTGGCCAGAGTAGCCTATCCGCGCTCCGGATTTTTTTTTATAGCACATATGCCTGGTGTATATTTGTTTTCCGTCTATCTATATAATTCACATTCTCCCTACACACACAAATATATATATATATATATATATATATATATCTTTCAGTTTGTAGAGGCATTTATAACTTTGACATTTTTTTTCTTAATATATGGGGCCTATATAATTCCTATTTTCGCATATAGGATTCTGGATCGTATTCTCCCCATGCCAGCAAAGCGTGTACATTGCTAATCCTCCCTATTAAGGATGGATTTCATATCCCTCTTGTTTTCATGTTGATGTACAGAGCCTACGCAACCATTTTCAAGGGCTGTTTTCCTGGTCGCGTCACACAAGAGGGAACCCTACGCACTACAGGACCTACAAGACCTGTTTGTATAAAGTTTCTTAGGTATTTAGAGCATCACACAGCGTATATAGCGTTCATTGTCAAATCTACGTTATCTTCGATAACGTAGATTTGACAATGAACGCAATATACGCACTTAAAAAATCTGATACTTTTATACCCAAACCCTACATGTTGGTATTACACATGAGTGTACATAGGACCCTTATATACGTTACCACCGCACTTATAAGCATAACTTGCGGGCTTTAATAGTTGCTCTATTCTTATATAGATTTACTCATTTATTTAATGTGCCGTTTTCGTAAGACATCCATTGAATCTTCGCAAATGAATTTTTGTTTAATTTTGTTTATTAAATCATGGATTAAACGAGTGATATTTAGTGTATTTACTCTACTGATTCTTAGGAAAAGAAAAATCCTTATTTTTTTTTAACTAATTAAATTAGATTTATGGATGGAAATTTCACAGGCCTCTGAAATCATGGCTAGAAGTGCCATTCGGCAATCCGGCAATCCATCTATCGGAACAAAAGCTGCTGTCTTGGCTAGTTGATCAACTCCTCTCCATTTCCACCAGTCCTTTTGAGATTGATTGCGTAACTCCGATGAGCTTTCTAATCTCTCCGATCCTCGTTACATTCTTTTAAATCCATATACTGGTTCTAATCCCTTTAATTGTAATCCCATTTTCGATTGATGTTCTTAATCCGTAGGCCGACCCTCTACTTGTTTTTTATCCGTCTTGCCGCGTTGATGTATATGTATGAGTAGAGAACTGTAAGTTGCTTCCACTAGATCATCTCTTATGGCTTCTTGATGATCTAAGTAGAATCTATATCTTATTGAAAATTATTTGTCGTGTTTTGTTTTTCTTCCTATTATCACTCTCCGGTAAGTGAAATTGCGTGAAATCTGATATAAAGTCCTGCTTTATATAAAATTACGTAAATTATAATGGAAATAGTCTTGCATTTTATAAAACTACGTGAAATCTAATTGAAATACTCTTGAATTTTATAAAATTACGTAAAACTTAATTGAAATAGTCTTGAATTTTATAAAATTACGTAAAACTTAATTGAAATAGTCTTGAATTTTATAAAATTACGCAAAACTTAATTGAAATAGTCTTGCATTGTATAAAATTACGCAAAACCCAATTGAAATAGTCTTACATTTTATAAAATTACGCAAACCTTAATTGAAATAGTCTCGCATTGTATAAAATTACGCGAAACTTAATTGAAATAGTCTTGCATTTTATAAAATTACGTATAATCTAATTGAAAAAGTCTTGCATTTTATAAAATTACGTAAAATTTATTTGAAAGTCTTGCTTTTTCTATTCCACTCTGTCCCCTCTCTGACTAAAACGTCTCCGTAGATCTTATTGCAAACAATTCCTTCAATATTTTTATCACTTTCAGCAACCAACTGGTGCATCGACACAGGTCTTCGCTAATCTCCGAATTGGTTTCTTACTCGTTTGCAAATTGTTTTTATGCTGTGAATCCATCCCTCGCCAGTTTATAGAGGAATTAGCGAATTCGTTTTGATTAATGAATTGCCTGGGTCTCTCTCTCTCTCTCTCTCTCTCTCTCTCTCTCTCTCTCTCTCTCTCAGGATTTCCTGTGGTTAAGTGAGGGATTAATCGAGTTAATCAGATTTGCGCATTGCTCTAATTTCTTTCGGTTGTGACCAAAATTGAATGGGCTTTGTCGATTCGCACGTTGCTTCGACTTTGTAGGGAAAATATCTGGCTGAGTCAGAGGCACAGGTTTATAAATGGACATATCCTGGTTTATAACTTATTTATTCATGCGTTTCATGTGTATTTGATCTATATACGC
>NC_090746.1:58127245-58129745 GCF_036898095.1 Palaemon carinicauda
GAGAGCTGACAAAAAAAAAAAGCTCATCCCATCCCAAGATTATCTGATCTCAGAAATGTCTTTATTGTTGCTCGATTATGACCGTTTTGTTCATAATAGTTATTGTGATTGCATTTCTCCCTTCTCTTCTCAAGGTGCTTCACAATTCCCTTCTTATGGACTTGAGGAATTATCTCTCTCTCTCTCTCTCTCTCTCTCTCTCTCTCTCTCTCTCTCAGTGAATGAGAATTCTCATCTTAAAGAACTGTTTATTCCATGCTGCAACAAGCCCTTACTTCCCCTCCCCTCTCTCTCTCTCTCTCTCTCTCTCTCTCTCTCTCTCTCTCTCTCTCTCTCTCTCTCTCTCTCTCTCTCTCTCTCTCTCCTTCCTTGTCGGATTGCTTAAGATATCCGCTTAATCCGTGCAATATCCTTGCCGTGCTTCGCTCGTCTCTTTACCCCTCGCTGTTAAAGACTCAATCCACATTCCTTATTAACCCATTTCGCCTTTTTTTCTCCGTAGTTTTCTCTCTGCAGAAGGAATTACAAATGCACTTGTCAAATATTTCTAGGATTAACTATTTTTTTCACATATTATGGAAAATGGGAATGCGGGATTCCTGCCTTTTTAATGGGGTAAAGGGGCTTTTTAATGGGGTTGAAAGGGGATTCTGCTGGCTTTACCGTGGGTTGCCAGGATTAAAAAAGAAGGGTGTTTGCTAGCTGCGTGTAAAGGCGTTGTTTGCTAGCTTTGTGCGAAGGATGGTTGCTAGTTGATTGCGCAGTGGGTTCTATGTTCTGTATGCAGAAAGACTTGAGAGCCTCATGTTATATACGTAGGCTAGCTATTTATAAAGACTGTCTGCTAACTTCGTGTAAGGGGCCTTGCAAATAATATGCAAAGGATTTTCGCTTGTTGCGTGTCAAATGTCTTTGCTATAGTAGCTTCTTGTGATGAGAAGTTTGATTTTTACGTGTCTTTTTTCAGTTTAACTTTTTTTTATTTTTATTCATTTATTTTTTTTTTTTACTTGTTCCACCATACAAGGGACCCTAGGCTGTAAGGTAAAAAAAATATGTCTACATTATCTCTTTCCCGTTTCATTGTTTAATATATCTATCATGAAATGCAATTTAGTGGTCTGTATGCCGTATTGCATTTCTTCTAATGTTGAAGTCGCTTAAAATGTCTTAAATAATTTCATTTACCTTTTAATTTTCCTAATTGATGGCCTTAGGAAAGTTTTTACTAAAGGAAGAACAATTATTTGCATCTATTTTTCTCAATATTCGCCATTTGTGCGATAGAACGAAAATAGTCATTTCTTCTAGAGTTGAAAATAAAGATAAATTATTTTTCTGCAAACTTTAGAACGTCTTGATTAAATTATTAATTTTGTTTGATTACCACCCTGGTTTCTTGAAGGAAGGGGTAATTTATTGTCTTACTTTAATGATAGTTCCAATGAAATATATTGACCATAATCCTTACATTTTTACTCGTGTGTTTCACCTCTATCTTCCATACGATAAATCTCACCTTGTATAACGAATTATTTTTCCGTGTAATAACGTAAGTAAACTGATAACGAACTCACCTTTTTGTCTAGCCGTCGTCTACTCCGAGGTCAACCTCTCAAGCTTCTGACTAACACTTAACCATGTAGAATGAAGATGCCTTTGTCGGAGCTTTTGTGCGGTACCTAATGGTTTAAAGGCCACTCATGGATGGCAAAGGCAAGGGACAGTGACAATGCCCTAGAGACTGACCATATATACATATCAGCACCCAATGTCCATATAGTCATGAATTGACGTCTCCACCAGTTATTTTTGTGTCATTTATTGTGATTTTGTTACGATCTGGCGATCTTAGTGGCTACTTTGGCGTTTTGAATAAAGATGAAAGTAACAAATCAATTATATTTCGGTGACTTCCATTTGTAGAAAATGCCTGTCCTTCTATTTTCATATCATCATCTCTTTTATGAATAAATAAAGTATACAAAAGTTCATTTCGTAAAATTTATATATTTATTTAGAGTATGTGATGACAATATTGCCAATAGAGTCCCATCCGATTATGCGCAAAATAGTAATTAATATTATTGTTTATTTGATTCGTTCCTTTGGTTATTAATGGCTAATTTATGGACTGATAATGGTAACTAGCGGTTGTTATTTTTGTTTTTGTTTTATTGTTTACAAGTAACATGTCTGATTTCATCTACATAATTTTTAAGGAATTTTCATAATCTAAATCCTAGTTTATGGATGTTAAGATTAGACCTTACTCTCTTAACTGTCCTCAAATATATATATATATATATATATATATATATATATATATATATATATATATGTGTGTGTGTGTGTGTGTGTTTATACATATATATATATATATATATATATATATATATATATATATATATATATATATATATATATATATATATAAAGTCCTATTGAGGTGGACATAATTCGACGCACTTATTCTTACGTCAGTCACTCGACGCTCTTT
>NC_090746.1:58134745-58142154 GCF_036898095.1 Palaemon carinicauda
CACTTGTCTATGCGCTATTTTTACTCATTTTTACGAGCGCACTCCCCCGGTCTTTGACGCCTCTATTTTAAATTGCATTCACAGGCGTTTGAGCGTTAATCCGGGATTGTTTTAAACAAAATAATACCGCATTTATTTTCTTTCCATTTTTCTGCAACAGCAGATACGAAGGGTTGAGTCATATTTTGAAGAGCAGGTAAATTTGTTGCCATTTGTCGTCGACGCGAGGATTACGTTAATCTAACTCTTTTTTCCCTTTCCGTTCTCCCTTTTAAAGAAAAAGAGGAAAGAAATGGAAAAATATATATATCTAGCTAAGGGAGGATGCATTAGCTATTTAGTTTTATTGCTTGATGGGATAGACGGAGGTTATGGAATCGCTCATGTTACTCTGTCTGCAAGAAAATCACAGATTTATGTATATGGTTATGTATATTTTGAGCGCTACATCTTACTATAAAAGCTAATTCAGGAGCTAATTTTTTCCATTTATACTAGTTACTTAAATAGTTACTTGAAAGTAATTATTTGTCATAGTTTGTCTTTAACTCGAATATATCTGATGTTATGTATTGTATCATATTTAGTTTTATAAAGTTTCACAATTCATTTGGCATGATCGCGATATATGTAGATGTTATTTATTGGATAGCCACTAATATTATTAACACACACACACACACACACACACACACACACACACACACACATATATATATATATAATATATATATATATATATATATATATATATATATATATATATAATTCGGGATATTTTAATTACAACAGGAAGCTTAACAAAAATTTATTTACGATACGTTGTTGTTATTATTATTATTATTATTATTATTATTATTATTATTATTATTATTATTATTATTATTATTGGGATCTAACGCAGCACCATTCAAATAAAGGCAATAGTGCTACCGATGAAGTCAACGGCAGTAATGAGAGTAGTTGCTTGTCAAGGAAACAAATTCAGTACTCTAGTTTCAATTGTTTTTACGGCTTCTCTTGACTGGGGATTGGTAGCTCCTACGTTTTGCATTTGAAGAAATCTAAGGTACGGTTAGCGTTTAGTTCTGATCCGCGCGTGATTTTGTGTGGATTTCCATAACAAGGATAATTATAATATTAATAGTAAGTGTTGGTATGTTTTAGTGATAATATGAATAATCAACAATGCTATAAATATATCCGCCTTCCGCCTTTCCTAACTACCACTCTGCTCTGGGCAATTTGTGGGAGATTGTTGTTTCCGTGTGGTTGCTCGGATATATATATACTATATATATATATATATATATATATATATATATATTTATATATATATCATACATATATATATATAGATATATATATGCGTGCGTATATATGTATCTAGATATTTAGACGTCAATTTTGGCGGGGTCACATATGTAGTTTTCGTGTGGTTGCTCGGATATATATAATATATATATATATATATATATATATATATATATGTATATATATATATATATATGTATATGTGTATGTATGCGTGCGTGCGTGTATATGTATCTAGACGTCATTTTTTGGCGGGTCGCATACACTAATTATTATTGAGGCTGAAGGAAATCCGGATAGAAAAAAAAACTATCTTAGCCGATTAATATTGCTTTGGAAGACCAGCAGTGGGAAGGAGTATTTTGTACAATGGCGAGGGAGAAGGTTGGGGGGGGGGGGTGAGTTAGGAACTCGATTGCTGTTTTAGTAACCATTTGGCGGTGTTGTTTTTTAAGCGCCGAAGCCGATGTCTATCTACAAGTATAAACAGATTCTCAGAATCTGTTTCGAGAATCGCGGTCATTATAGACATAAGCTACTCGTTGGGAAGCATTTTCTCTGTATGAAAGATATGTGGAACTCGAGAAATGAACATTCTGAACTCTCTCTCTCTCTCTCTCCTCTCTCTCTCTCTCCTCTCTCTCTCTCTCTCTCTCTCCTCTCTCTCTCTCTCTCTCTCACAAAAAAAGATTGTTTTGGAATTATTTGAATCTAGTCAGTCATTGACTTTGCAAAGGTCCGTCTCATGTTTTATGAAGATATTATTATTATTATTATTATTATTATTATTATTATTATTATTATTATTAATTATAGAGAGGAGTATAATATTTAATTCGATATATTGATACCAAAGGCGACCATTTCGACCAGCATATTTTTAACTAATTTACGTCTAAATATGTGTAGAACTAATTCTGCGTAGATGTCACCATCTCTCATTTAGTGCACCAATTGAAAATCAGAGGAAAAGGATTCACAATGTCCTATATTCAAAGTAAATAAATGATTAGAGGTATAGATTCATATCCTGTAATGATGGTAGAGTTTTCAGAATAGTTTGATATTCTCATGTTGAAGAATGTCCCATGTTGACCCTGTTCAAGATATTCAGCGTTTGAAAAGTAAAGTTATTCGAGTAAGTCGTCCAGCACGACGACACACTTCTTCAGGATTGAAAAATTTATACCTTTTGGATTTTAGTTTTAGTACTGAAGATGATATCGGATTAAGTCATCTATGTAAAATGCTGAGGTGACTCACACCGCAATTTAAAGTCATACACACGAACTTCCATGGAAATACGCGTGCTCAAGAATTGGGTAAAAGGGGGTTAGTATAAGAAAATGGAAAGAAAACCGGATTGGACTCGCCAATTAAGTGCCCAACTTTAGATTGGTATTTCTCGGACTGCCCATAATAAGGTATAAAAAGCAACGTTTATCTGGACTGGCGCCGCCACGTCATTAACTCATTGTTATGCTGAGTGGCAACCACTCTAAAACAACAATCTCCCACAAATTGCCCAAACTGCCGTGCTGCAGTTAGGAAAGGGATAGAGGGGTGGGGAAGTTTGAATCTGTACGTATGCATATCTATCAAAATATTTAGCCGTCAAATTTACGGAGATCATACACTAGTATTAGTATAATAGGGAAACAAACTTCAAAGTCATATTATATGCTTTGTCGGAATAGAAATAATCCCATAAAAATAGAGTTTTAGAAGTGTATATTTTAGCAATAGATTACTGTCTCAATGATATATATTGTAAATAGTTTATTGGTATTTAAGTCAGTCAGTGCGCATCTTACCATTATTTTTTTACGATATGATATAGGATCATGCATGATTAAAAATGAGATAGCATCACGTGATTTTAGTATTCGCGAATATCTCAAGAAAATTGAAGGCCAAAAGTAGTTCACTCCTGCTCGATGAACAAGTTATAAACAGTAAGAAATAAAGGCAATCAGAAGTGAACAAAAAGGAAAAAAAAACTGATTATTTGATTGAGCAGGTGGAAGTATCTGGCATCACCTTCTGTAAATTATTTTACCGTGGCTTTTTCGGTATCATAACTAATTGTCTTCTGATATGGCATATGACCGCGACGAAAGATCATATTTTTAATATTCAAGTTTTTTTACATACATTTATTAACATTCAAGGAATGACTGAACTTGAATGAGTTATATAAGCGATACACTTACTATCTCACAAGAACGGGGCCTTTGTAATTTCTAAGAATTTTGCCATAATTTCGGGAGGTGGCGGTAAACTACTTTGATTAATAAAACAATGGCTTTACCAATGGAAAGGGTTTTTTTCAGTCTTATTTTTTGAAGAAGTTTCTACTGCACTGTCACATGATCTTCAGTAAGGTATTGATTAATGATTATGAATATTATATTTTGATCGGCCTGATGAAATAAAGCTGAATTTTGCGTATTCAACTCTATTATAAGTCGAAAACGCTTGAAGAGGAAGAGACTGTGTTTGAAAGTGCTTCTTCTTCTTCTTCTTCTTCTTATTATTATTATTATTATTATTATTATTATTATTATTATTATTATTACATGCTATTTAAGCTCTAGTTTAAATTATATTAAATGATATTCAGTCTGAGCACTCGCTGGTCATTTTTAATGTCAAATATACGATTCTTAAGCAAAGTGTAACGGCTGAGTTATAGACATTGACATTTTTTTAATTAATTCATTTTTTATTTACTTTCCTTAGTAACCATCATGGTAGTTGTTTCATTATTATTTTCCCATTTGTTCACAAGGATATAAATATAGAGCTTCACATCATAGGGAGTCACGTCTGGAATGCATTACCCAATCTCAGAGGGCCAAGCGCAGCATGTTCCACTGGCGGCTACTGGCATTCATGGCACCGTTCATTCTTGTACCGATTTGGTTTTTACGTAGTGACCTATTTTGAGTAGCTAAAGGTCTAAAAGGTTACCGTATTCCTATGATGAAAGCAAAGAAAAAAAAGGGAGAAAAGATCGTAGGTGTGGACATTTGATGCTATGTTTTCTTTTTTAAGATTAATTATATAATAACTCACGTTTTTAAGTTATGCTGTTTTAGAATATGATTTTTTTTCTTCGAAAATTATCTGGTTGATGTGATTTATTTCAAGTATGGGAGGGTTGGATAATGTCTATTTTTTTTTTCCTATAGCATTACCAGAATCAATATGTGGTTGCTGTTGTTATAGTTGAGATATCGAGGAGTTGGGTTAGCGATCTTAATTTGGAATTCGACTCATTATTATTATTATTTTGTTATTCACGACCTACAAAGACTGGTTACATCCAGGTTTCTTAGGAGTCCATATTCATGTCCGTTTCATGTTTTTATGAAAATATTATTATTATTATTATTATTATATTATTATTATTATTATTATTATTATTATTATTATTATTATTTGAAACATTTGAAGAGGCAGATAAAGTGTTTTTGGAAAGTGTTCATTTAGCTTAGATGTGAAAGTTAAGTTTTTTACGCGAAACCCAAGAACCTCAAAAAAAAAAAACCGGAATATTCCCATTTTATCATTTGCATTACTTTAAGCAAGCTAACATTTCACCGCCTTATGCTTACGGAGGAGCTTCTGGTTTGAGGATTTAAACAGGGTTAATGACTCCGGTCATGATCCCGATTCCCTCGAGGAATATATCAAACAGCTTTCGTATGCCGGAGACAAAGACGTCTTCAAGAAGCAGAGAAATAATAAATCCCCTTTCTACGGAGGATTTCTTTGATGAAAAGGATTAAATGGCTAAAGAAATAAATCCCTTTAGTAACCAGTGACGAAGATTGTCAATGATTACGTTTCCAGCCTTTTCTTGGAATCTGGGCGTGCGAGATTATAGTGTCTTTATGCAAAGAAAATAAGTACTGAAAGAAAAATGGGCTCTAGATGTAGGAATAAATTTGCCGAAGATCTTTCTTTAATCAGAGTTTGAGAAACACGGATCTAATTAAGCTAGATAGATAGATAGATCGGTAGATCTTTTCTGAGAGGGAATACCTTAATGTTGTGAATGGGTTTGTTTATGTCATGATCAGCAAAGTTATGCTAGTCAGGACCACCCATACTAGGTTGGTTTCTTGTGAGCGATCAGAATAAAGTCTCCCACCATCACCAATCTTCAGTGGCCAGCTTGGTGTTGAAATGGCCTACCCCAGGCATAAATAAAGGGTTGGGTGCTGCGCTGTAGTTGTTCAGTGGCTGCATTCCTCTTGGTATGGCTAGAAGAGACTTTAGATATGGTAAGCAGCTCTTCTAGGACACTCCGAAATCAAACCATTGTTCTCTAGTCTTGAGTAGTGCCATGGCCTCTGTACCATGGTCTCCCACTATCTTGGGATAGAGATCTCTTGCCTATGGGTACACTCGGGCATATTATTCTATATTGTTTCTCTTCCTCTTGTTATTTTGAAGTTTTTCTATTTCATATATGAAAGATTTATTTTAATGTTATTATTGTTCTTAAACTTGTTTTGTAGTTTATTTCCTCTCCTCACTGGACTATTTTCCCCTGTTGGAGCCCTGAGGCTTTTAGCATCCTGCTTTCCAACTAGGGTTGTAGCTTAACAAGTAATAATGATAATATTAATACCTGCGGCATTTGTCATGAAGTGGACTAGAAACGGCGAAGGGGTACAATGAATTCTTGGGAAAGTAAAAAAAAGTGCCGATCATCACAGCGACATAAAACCAACATAAAGTTACATGTAAAATCAAAAGCCATTTAAACTATGTGTCATTGAACTTTAAAATCCTTGCAAGATGAGGTCTTGGAAAGGGGTTATGGATTTACGGAGAACAAAGAAACCTTTATCATCTATGGGTTATGGTTGGCTTGGTTGAGCAAGGGACTGAACATGATCGGCAGTGCACGAGCGGGGATTAGCTTAAATCTCTTAAGTAGGTTATTTAGAGAGAGAGAGAGAGAGAGAGAGAGAGAGAGAGAGAGAGAGAGAGAGAGAGAGAGAGAGAGAGAGAGAGAGAGAGAGAGAGCAAAAACTAATTTAGAATGGACAGATATAATTTTGCAGGTCAATCCAGTTTTTAATTATTTGTTGACTTGAATAGAGAGAGAGAGAGAGAGAGAGAGAGAGAGAGAGAGAGAGAGAGAGAGAGAGAGAGGAGAGAGAGAGAGAGAGAGAGAGAGAGAGCAAAAAACTCATTTTGAAATGGCAGATATAACTGCAGGTCAATCCTGATTTTGATTATGTGTCGAATAGAATCTTGCTTCCACTGGTTTGTCGAAGGTATGTCATTTTTGCCTTTGCCTCAAAAGACTTAGTGAAGAAAAACGTAACTTATTTCTAGGTAGTTCACATCGATTATGTGGTGATGTTCGATACTTGAGGGCAGGGATTAGTGGTATGTAAAACAGTTTTGCATATTGAGTATGGTTGAATATCTTAGTTTTTAAGATTATAACTGAAGCCTCGGCCGACAATTTGATGCTCTTTCATACTTCATTAATGTTCCTTATATATATATATATATATATATATATATATATATATATATATATATATATATATATCATATATATATTATATATATATATAAATATATATATAATATATATATATATATCATATATATATAAATATATAATATATATATATATATATATATATATATATGTTATATGTATATATATATATATATATATATATATATATATATATATACTGTATATATGCTGACAATTTTGTTCTTTCATTCATTACCAAAGTTCTCTTTTTTATATATACTATCTATATATCCATTTATATATATATATATATAGTATATATATATATATATATATATATATATATATATACAGTATATATAATAGTATATAGTATATATATATATATATATATATATATATATATATATATATATATATATATATATAATTGAGTTATTTAAGTTATCTGGCGTTGTCAAGTCGTAGATAGATTGAAGCACATGGCTTTGCATTCTGTTAAAAGGCTAATCGTGTTTTCGTTATTCATATTATTACGAATTGTACCTTCGCCAATATACTGTAAATGCGTATATGGTGT
>NC_090746.1:58142654-58187654 GCF_036898095.1 Palaemon carinicauda
GGGTAAAGGGGCTTTTTAATGGGGTTGAAAGGGGATTCTGCTGGCTTTACCGTGGTGTTGCCAGGATTAAAAAAGAAGGGTGTTTGCTAGCTGCGTGTAAAGGGCGTTGTTTGCTAGCTTTGTGCGAAGGATGGTTGCTAGTTGATTGCGCAGTGGGTTCTATGTTCTGTAAGCAGATAGACTTGAGAGCCTCATGTTATATACGTATGCTAGCTATTTATAAAGACTGTTTGCTAACTTCGTGTAAGGGGCCTTGCAAATAATATGCAAAGGATTTTCGCTTGTTGCGTGGCGAATGTCTTTGCTAGCTTCTTGTGATGAGAAGTTTGATTTTTACGTGTCTTTCAGTTTGTCTTTTTTTTATTTTTTTTTCTCTTTTTTTTTTTACTTGTTCCACCATACAAGGGACCCTAGGCTGTAAGGTAAAAAAAATATGTTTCATATTATCTCTTTCCCGTTTCATTGTTTAATATATTTATCCTGAAAGGTAATTTAGTGGTCTGTATGCCGTATTGCATTTCTTTTAATGTTGAAGTCGCTTAAAATGTCTTAAATAATTTCATTTACCTTTTAATTTTACTAATTGATGGCCTTAGGAAAGTTTTTACCAAAGGAAGAACAATGATTTGCATCTTCTATTTTTCTCAATATTCGCCATTTGTGCGATAGAACGAAAATAGTCATTTCTTCTAGAGTTGAAAATAAAGATAAATGATTTTTCTGCAAACTTTAGAACGTCTTGATTAAATTATTAATTTTGTTTGATTACCACCCTGGTTTCTTGAAGGAAGGGGTAATTTGTTGTCTTACTTTAATGATGGTTCCAATGAAATATATTGACCATAATCCTTACATTTTTACTCGTGTATTTCACCTCTATCTTCCATACGATAAATCTCACCGTGCATAACGAATTATTTTTCCGTGTAATAACGTAAGTAAACTGATAATGAACTCGCCTTTTTGTCTAGCCGTCGTCTACTCCGAGGTCAACCTCTCAAGCTTCTGACTAACAAATAACCATGTAGAATGAAGGTGCCTTAGTCGGAGCTTTTTGGGCGGTACCTAATGGTTTAAAGGCCACTCATGGATGACAAAGGCAAGGGACAGTGACAATGCCCTAGAGACTGACCATGTATACATATCAGCGCCCAATGCCCATATAGTCATGAATTGACGTCTCCACCAGTTATTTTTGTGTCATTTATTGTGATTTTTTTACGATCTGGTGATCTTAGTGGCTACTTTGGTGTTTTGAATAAAGATGAAAGTATATTTCGGTGACTTCCATTTGTAGAAAATGCCCCGTCCTTCTATTTTCATATCATCATCTCTTTATGAATAAATAAAGTATACAAAAGTTCATTTCGTAAAATTTATATATTTATTTAGAGTATGTGATGACAATATTGCCAATAGAGTCCCATCCGATTATGCGCAAAATAGTAATTAATATTATTGTTTATTTGATTCGTTCCTTTGGTTATTAATGGCTAATTTATGGACTGATAATGGTAACTAACGGTTGTTATTTTTGTTTTTGTTTTATTGTTTACAAGTAACATGTCTGATTTCATCTACATAATTTTAAAGGAATTTTCATAATCTAAATCCTACAGTTTATGGATGTTAAGGTTGGACTTTACTCCCTTAACCGTCCCCATTATATATATATATATATATATATATATGTATATATGTATATATATATATATATATATATATATATATAAAGTCCTATTCAGGTGGACATAATTCGACGCACTTATTCTTACGTCAGTCACTCGACGCTCTTTCGACTGTGACCCGTATCACGGGAAGATTAGCGCTTATCTCCGCAGAGTAATTAATTTACGGATATTAATGAAAGCGCCGATCCCGAAATGTTTTTTCCCCCTCCAGCGCGACTGGACCTATTCAGTTTCTTTCGCATTCATTCGATTGCTGGGTTTGTTGTGCGTAGATTTATTCCGATTCGCGCTTTATTTCTATCGGTCGTTGACAACGCTCTCGTCCGAAAGAGATGAGTCCTATTTAGTGTGAAATAAAGGTGTGTAAGTGATGAATAGCACTTAAATAATTTTCATGTAGTTATTTATTTGAATCGATTGCAGGGAAAGACAGTCTATTTTTTTTTTTTTCATTTTCAAGCTTGCTAGCGTTAGACTTATTCATTAGCGTTAATGTTTGTCACAGCAGTCGGCGCTAGAGGCGGTGGGGGGGGGAGGGGGGGGGGGGGGTTGTTGATGGTTGCGACTCTTGTTTTTATTTGACTTACTGATATAGCTATGTCGACTCTCTCTCTCTCTCTCTCTCTCTCTCTCTCTCTCTCTCTCTCTCTCTCTTATATGTTGTTGACGTCTGTAGCGGCCACCCCCCTCACTCATACGTCCTTGTTATTCTGAAATCGTCCCATGACTTGATACGATGCTAAGCCAAGTAATCCAATGCCAAAAGGGCGTACAGAGCAGAGGGAATTCGCGGCCTCTAGTTTGTATTTGTAGTAGTATTCTCATGTGCTCTTTGGAGCAAGAGCCCGTGATGGTATTAATCTAACAACAGTGACATCCCCTGTGTCTTGAGACAGTTCCTTAGTTCTTGCCTGTTAAGTGCTAAAGAGCTCTATAGACACCCAAGATATATTTTCACTGAATAACAATGATTATTATTATTATCATTATTATTGTTGCTGTTGTTTTTTTCGGAGGTTATGTAGTTGCTGAGTAAAATTAAAAATCAATGAATCTTCTTTTCTGAATCTTCCATGAAAATTAATAATTTAACTAATTTGTTTTTTCTTCCACCAAACACGCTTATCATTTTATCAAATAAGAGTTTGTAATACGTGAATATTATTAGAAATTCATTAAACAACGTATACAATTGGGATGAGGATAATGCAAGTTAGTGAAGACTGCATTGTAGTATTTGAAAGATAGAAAGAACGTTCAAATACTCTAGTCACTTATACTGTGCTGATGACGATTTCATTGACTCCAGTGTAATTGCATTGAACGTTAATCATGAATGAAGATTTTTAGATAAAGTCGTGAATTGCGAAGAGGAAAATGGCCGTATTTAGAGTTAATGGGAGGCTAATTTATACCGCTTAGCGCTGTTTGGTCATATAAATGAATTGATAAATAGGAGAGACACTGCTGAGTTTTACATATTACTAAGTGATTATATGAATGTGTGTGTGTATATATACATATATGTGTGAGTAAATTTATGTGTGTATGTATATATATTATATATATATATATATACATAATCATTATATATAAGGTAATAAATTTTTCGGCATTTCAAAGTAGCATTTTTGAATGGACTAATAATTCTGAAAAAAGTTCAATCTATCGTCATTTCTTGGCATATCTATTATCGTCAATTATCGATGCCTGAACAACACTCATTATATTAATCCACGTAAAAGAATCGTATCCTCTTCCACAACCGTAAGAGACCGAATATTGAAATATACATTTCTAAGTTAAAAACGGTTATCAAATTACGTTTTCTATGCCCCTTTAGCCCCGAAATTATACCTGGATGTTAGAACGTCATCCGCCCCACCCCCCCTCATTTGAAGTCATCATTTCCCCCTTCGTCCCCATACCATTATTTTGCAACCTCCCCCCCCCCCATATTTGCGCCGTAATCGGTAGCAATGACACATCGATGTAGAGATTATAGAGGGGAGATGTATGGAGTTGTGGTTGGACAGAGAGAGAGAGAGAGAGAGAGAGAGAGAGAGAGAGAGACATATAATTCTGCAATTGGTTTTGTATTTTTATCCGAAATCCTTTATATATATATATATATATATATGTGTGTATATATATATATTTATATATATGTATATATAAATGTGCGTGTGTATATATATATATATATATTATATATATATATAAATACACCCGTTTCTAGTCCACTGCGGGATAAAAAGCCTTAGACATGTCCTCTATTCCTGTCTTGGGTTGGGCTAGTGTTCATCACCTCGCTGACCACTGCGGATTAGTGATGGCGAGAGATTTGCGGCTGATGGTTCACAGTAAACCAACCTAGATACGTGTGTGTATATATATATATATATTATATATATATATATATACTGTATATATATGTGTGTGTATATATATATGTATATAATATAGCATATATATGATTTGTACATATGTATTATAATCCTCTTCATGTATCCTTGTGAATATATTTTTAGAGATATATATATGTATATATATATATATATATACATATATATGTATATATATGTATATATATGTATATATATACAATATATATATATATTTATATATATATATATATATATATTTATATATATATATATATTATTTTCATATATCCTTGTGAATATATTTGTAGCTAATAGCCGTCATTTCTTCAGTGCTCCAAGACGGTAATAATCTCATTCGAAGATTTACACCATCTTTCACCAGAGTTCCCTTGGAAGTATGATCCTCGGGAAACGTGAAGAAACAGATCATCGAAGGATTAAGAGAACGGACATGTTGCTTTGTGCCGCTTATCCGAATCGGTGCGTTTGTCCGTCCTTGGCGCGGTCTTAATCAACATGCCTGTGCTTCTCTCGAGGAAAAAAGGGCTCCTTGAAAATGATTTGCTTTCTCCTGATGATTTTCGGCTTCTTGATTTTACTTAAACCGGCGTGACGGAATGCGAGTTACCCAGATCAATAGAAGTCACGGGAGGCCGACTAAATAACTTTCAGGGAGACTAGGGTTATCTTCATAAATCTTTATATATGTATGAATACTGCATACAGTATATATATATATATATATATATATATGTGTGTGTGTGTGTGTGTGTGTGTGTGTATTAAACATCAACAAATGCGTTTCTAGTCCACTTGAGGACAAAGATATCAGATATGTCAATTCATATCTGGTGGTTAGCCAATTTTCACCATTTCGCTGTCCAGTGCAGATTGGTGATGGTGGGAAACTTGTCTAATAGCTTGCAGCAAACCAACATAGTTTATGTGTCGCTTGACTAGTACAGTTTTACTGATCTTGGCGATACTCAAACCCTTTATACAATGGTTAAAAATTCACTCACGGGAAGGAATAAGTATATATATATATATATATATATATATATATGTATTCCGAATCCGACAAAGAAACGAATATTCATTACTATCCTATGAATTTTTCTCTAAAAGTGAATACTGACTCATATATATATCCTACCTTTTGGAGAGGTTTCCAATCCCAGGTGTTGTTCTATTTAGATGAGAGTGATTATCCGACCCGGGTTTGAATGAGAAATATTTTTTTCATTTGATCTTCGCGGATTCCGCAATTTCTTCCTCTTCTTGATTTCGGCCATGACGCTGGCCTTTCATGATGATGTTCCTTGCAGATATAGATAAGCGTTGTCTAATGCTCCTTAAAAATCGTGAGTTGAGGAAATGGGGCGCGTCGTCTTGCTTTTGAGGATTAGCATTTAGCTAGAATGTTTATTTTCGTCCTGAATTTGATAAAAAAAAAAAAATATCGGGGGGTTTGATATCATAACCGGGGAATTTTTAGAATATTTTTGGTGGGTTTACCTTTAAAAAGATAGAAAGTGGTGATTTGCAAAGTATATCTTTTAGTTTATAGGTTAGGTGTGGTAGTGAAATATTTAGTATTCATATTAGGTTACCATATTAAGTAAATTAAAGTTGAAAAGTGAATTCAAGAGTTCAATTTATAGACACCGACTCTCATGTCTTTCACTATATATATATATATATATATATATATATGTATATACAGTATATATATATTATATATGTATTATATATATATACATATATATATATATATATATTTATATATAAAACAGTATATATTATATATATATATATATGTATATATATACATATATATATATGTATGTATGTATGTATGTATGTATATACACATATATATATATGTATATATATGTATATACTATATATATATATATATATACTGTATATATATGTATATATATATTATATATATATATATACCTGTATATATATACTGTATATATATATATATATATATATAGTGTGTGTGTGTGCGTATGTATATATACACAGATAGATAGATAGATAGATATACAAACAGACAACAACAACAAATGCAGCAGTTGCTAGTTCATAGCACGACAAAGGCTTCAGACGTGTCAATTTGGGGTTTGGCCAGTTTTCACCACGCTGGACAGTGATGGTGGGAGATTTTCGTCCGATCTCTCACATTAAACTTTTTTACCACGTTAAGGTATCCTCACCCAGAAAGGAATATTATATATATATATATATATATATATATTGTTGTTATTATTATTATTATTATTATTATTATTATTATTATTTGCTAAACTATAACCCTAGTTGGAAAAGCAAGATGCTAAAAGCCCAGTGGGCCCCAACGGGCAAAATAGCCCAGTGAGGAAAGGAAACAAGGAAAAATAAAATATTTTAAGAACAGTAACAACATTAGAATAAATATTTCCTATATAAAATATAAAAACTTTAACAAAACAAGAGAAAGAGAAAGAAATTTGATATATATATATTATATATATATATATATATATATATATATATTGTTTGTGTGTATGCTTGTGCGTAATTTACGCAAGTTTGTTAATCTGTAGATCGAATATGCGTCAGATTTGTGTGACTAAAGCTACCCACTTGTCTATGCGCTATTTTTACTCATTTTTACGAGCGCACTCCCCGGTCTTTGACGCCTCCATTTTAAATTGCATTCACAGGCGTTTGAGCGTTAATCCGGGATTGTTTTAAACAAAATAATACCCGCATTTATTTTCTTTCCATTTTTCTGCAACAGCAGATACGAAGGGTTGAGTCATATTTTGAAGAGCAGGTAAATTTTGTGCCATTTGTCGTCGACGCGAGGATTACGTTAATCTAACTCTTCTTTCCCCCTTTCCGTTCTCCCTTTTAAAGAAAAAAGAGGAAAGAAATGGAAAAATATATATATCTAGCTAAGGGAGGATGCATTAGCTATTTAGTTTTATTGCTTGATGGGGATAGACGGAGGTTATGGAATCGCTCATGTTACTCTGTCTGCAAGAAAATCACAGATTTATGTATTATGGTTATGTATATTTTGAGCGCTACATCTTACTATACAAGTTAATTCAGGAGCTAATTTTTATTCTAATTTGTGGATTATGAGGGATTTTTTTCCATTTATACTAGTTACTTAAATATGGTTTTTATCACGTTCCTCTTGAAAAGTAATTATTTGTCATAGTTTGTCTTTAACTCCAATATATCTGAGGTTATGTATTGTATCATATTTTAGTTTTATAACGTTTCACAATTCATTTGGCATGATCGCGATATATGTAGATGTTATTTATTGGATAGCCCACTAATATTGTACACACACACACACACATATATATATATGCATATATATAATATATATATATATATATATATATAATTCGGGATATTTTAATTACAACAGGAAGCTTAAAAAAAATTTATTTACGATACGTTATTATTATTATTATTATTATTATTATTATTATTATTATTATTATTATTATTATTATTATTATTATTGGGATCTAACGCAGCACCATTCAAATAAAGGCAATAGTGCTACCGATGAAGTCAACGGCAGTAATGAGAGTAGTTGCTTGTCAAGGAAACAAATTCAGTACTCTAGTTTCAATTGTTTTTACGGCTTCTCTTGACTGGGGATTGGTAGCTCCTACGTTTTGCATTTGACGAAATCTAAGGTACGGTTAGCGTTTAGTTCTGATCCGCGCGTGATTTTGTGCGGATTTCCATAACAAGGATAATGATAATATTAATAGTAAGTGTTAGTATGTTTTAGTGATAATATGAATAATCAACAATGCTATAAATATTTCCGCCTTCCGCCTTTCCTAACAACCACTCGGCTCTGGGCAATTTGTGGGAGATTGTTGTTTCCGTGTGGTTGCTCGGATATATATATATACTGTATATATATTTATGTATGTATATATATGTATAATATATATATATATATATATGTGTGTGTGTATATGTATAGTATACATATGTGCGTGCGTGCCGTATATATGTATATAGATATTTAGACGTCAATTTTGGCGGGTCACATATGTTGTTTCCGTGTGGTTGGGTCGGATATATATATATATATATATATATATATACATATATATATATTATATATATATATGTATGTATGTGTATGCGTGGGTGCGTGTATATGTATCTAGGTATTTAGACGTCATTTTTGGCGGGTCGCATACACTAATTATTATTGAGGCTGAAGGAAATCCGGATAGAAAAAAAAAATATCTTAGCCGATTAATATTGCTTTGGAAGACCAGCAGTGGGAAGGAGTATTCTGTACAATGGTGAGGGGGAAGGTGGGGGGGGGGGGGGAGGAGTTAGGAACTCGATTGCTGTTTTAGTAACCATTTGGCGGTGTTGTTTTTTAAGCGCCGAAGCCGATGTCTATCTACAAGTATAAACAGATTCTCAGAATCTGTTTCGAGAATCGCGGTCATTATAGACATAAGCTACTCGTTGGGAAGCATTTTCTCTGTATGAAAGATATGTGGAACTCGAGAAATGAACATTCTGAACTCTCTCTCTCTCTCTCTCTCATCTCTCTCTCTCTCCTCTCTCTCTCTCTCTCTCCTCTCTCTCTCTCTCTCTTAAAAAAGATTGTTTCTGGAATTATTTGAATCAAGTCAGTCATTATTGACTTTGCAAAGGTCCGTTTCATGTTTTATGAAGATGTAATTATTATTATTATTATTATTATTATTATTATTATTATTATTATTATTATTATTATTATTATTATCTTTATTATAGAGAGGAGTATGATATTTAATTCGATATATTGATACCAAAGGTGACCATTTCGACCAGCATATTTTTAACTAATTTACGTCTAGATATGTGTAGAACTAATTCGGCGTAGATGTCACCATCTCTCATTTAGTACACCAATTGAAAATAAGAGGAAAAAGATTCACAAAGTCCTATATTCAAAGTAAATAAATGATTAGAGATATAGATTCATTTTCTTTAATGATGGTAGAGTTTTCAGAATAGTTTGATATTCTCATGTTGAAGAATGTCCCATGTTGACCCTGTTCAAGATATTCAGCGTTTGATAAGTAAAGGTTATTCGAGTAAGTCGTCCAGCACGACGACACACTTCTTCAGGATTGATAAATTTATGCCTTTTGGATTCTAGTTTGAGTACTGAAAGATGATTTATCGGATTAAGTCAGCTATGTAAAATGCTGAGGTGACTTACACCGCAATTTAAAGTCATACACACGAAATTCCATTGAAATATGCGTGCTCAAGAATTGGTTAAAAAGGGAGTAATTATAAGAAAATGGAAAGAAAAACGGATTGGACCAACTAATTAAGTGCCCAACTTTTTTAGATTGGTATTTCTCGGACCTGCCCATAATAAGGTATAAAAGGCAACGCTGAGTAGCAACCACTCTAAAACAACAATCTCCCACAAATTGCCCAAACTGCCGTGCTGCAGTTAGGAAAGGGGTAGAGGGTGGGGAAGTTTGAATCTGTACGTATGCATATCTATCAAAATATTTAGCCGTCAAATTTACGGAGATCATACACTAGTATTAGTATTATAGGGAAACAAACATCAAAGTCATATTTATATGCTTTGTCGGAATAGAAAATTTAATAATCCCAATAAAATAGAGTTTTAGAAGTGTATTTTTTAGCAATACATTACCGTCTCAATGAATATATATTGTAAATAGTTTATTGGTATTTAAGTCAGTCAGTGGGCATCTTACCATTATTTTTTTACGATATGATATAGGATCATGCATAATTAAAAATGAGATAGCATCACGTGATTTTATTATTCACAAATATCTCAAGAAAATTGAAGGCCGAGAGTAGTTCACTCATGCTCGATGAACAAGTTATGAACAGTAAGAAATAAAGGCAATCATAAGTGAACAAAAGGGAAGAAAAAAGCTTATTATATGATTGTGCAGGTGGAAGTATCGGCATCACCTTCTGTAAATTATTTCACCGTTGGCTTTTTCGGTTATCTAACTAATTGTCTTCTGATATGGCATATGACCGCGACGAAGGATCATATTTTTAATATTCAAGTTTTTTTTTTTTTTTTTTTTTTTTTTTACATACATTGTTAACATTCAAGAATGACTGAACTTGAATGAGTAATATAAGTGATACTCTTACTATCTCACAAGAACGGGGCCTTGGTAATTTCTAAGAATTTTGCCATAATTTCGGGAGGGTGGCGGCAAACTACTTTGATTAATAAAACAATGGCTTTTACCAATGGAAAGGGTTTTTTTTTCAGTCTTATTTTTTGAAGAAGTTTCTACTGCACTGTCACATGACCTGCAGTAAGGTATTGATTAATGATTATGAATATTATATTTTGATCGGCCTGATGAAATAAACCTGAATTTTGCGTATTCAACTTTATTATAAGTCGAAACGCTTGAGGAGGAAGAAGACTGTGTTTGAAAGTACGTCTTCTTCTTCTTCTTCTTCTTCTTATTATTATTATTATTATTATTATTATTATTATTATTATTATTATTATTATTATTACATGCCATTTAAGCTCTAGTTAAAATTATATTAAATGATATTCAATCTGAGCACTCGCTGGTCATTTTTAATGTCAAATATACGATTCTTAGAGCAAAGTGTAACGGCTGAGTTGGAAAGTATTAACTAAGAATTAATCGTTATAGACATTGACATTTTTTTAATTAATTCATTTTTTATTTACTTTCCTTAGTAACCATCATGGTAGTTGTTTCATTATTATTTTTCCCATTTGTTCACAAGGATATAGATATAGAGCTTCCCATCATAGGGAGCCACGTCTAGAATGCATTACCCAATCTCAGAGGGCCAAACGCAGCATGTTCACTGGCGGCTGCTGGCATTCATGGCACCGTTCATTCTTGTACCGATTTGGTTTTTACGTAGTGACCTATTTTGAGTAGCTAAAGGTTACCGAATTCCTATGATGAAAGCAAAGAAAAAGAAAAGAAAAAAAAAAACGGGGGGAAAGGTCGTAGGTGTGAACATTTGATGCTGTTTTCTTTTTTAAGATTAATTATATAATAACTCGCGTTTTTAAGTTATGCTGTTTTAGAATATGTTTTTTTCTTCGAAAATTATCTGGTTGATGTGATTTATTTCAAGTATGGGAGGGTTGGATAATGTCTATTTTTTTCCTATAGCATTACCAGAATCAATATGTGGTTGCTGCTGTTGTAGTTGAGATATCGAGGAGTTGGTTAACGATCTTAATTTGGAATTCGACTCATTATTATTATTATTATTTTGTTATTCACGACCTACAAAGACTGATTACATCCAGCTTCCTTAGGAGTCCATATTCATGTCCGTTTCATGTTTTTATGAAAATATTATATTATTATTATTTTATTATTATTATTATTACTATTATTATTATTTGAAACATTTGAAGAGGCAGATGAAGTGTTTTTGGAAAGTGTTCATTAAGCTTAGATGTGAAAGTTAAGTTTTTTACGCGAAACCAAAAAAAAAAAAAAAAAAAAAAAACGAAATATTCCCATTTTATCATTTGCATTACTTTAAGCAAGTTAATATTTCACCGCCTTATGCTTACGGAGGAGCTTCTGGTTTGAGGATTTAAACAGGGTTAATGACTCCAGTCATGATCCCGATGCCCTCGAGGAATATATCAAACAGCTTTCGAATGCCGGAGACAAAGACGTCTTCAAGAAGCAGAGAAATAATAAATCCCCTTTCTACGGAGGATTTCTTTGATGAAAAGGATTAAATGGCTAAAGAAATAAATCCCTTTAGTAACCAGTGACGAAGATTGTCAATGGTTACGTTTCTGCCTTTTGTTGGAATCTGGGCGTGCGAGGGTTATAGTGTCTTTGTGCAAAGAAAATAATACTGAAAGAAAAATGAGCTCTAGACGTAGAAATAAATTTGCCGAAGATCTTTCTTTAATCAGAGTTTGAGAAACACGGATCTAATTAAGCTAGATAGATAGATAGATCGATAGATCTTTTCTGAGTGGGAATACCTTAATGTTGTGAATGGTTTGTTTATTGTCATGATCAGCAAAGTTATGCTACTCAGGACCACCCATACTAGGTTGGTTTCTTGTGAGCGATCAGACTAAAGTCTCCCACCATCACCAATCTTCAGTGGCCAGCTTGGTGATGAAATGGCCTACCCCAGACATAAATAAAGGGTTGGGTGCTGCGCTGTAGTTGTTCAGTGGCTGCATTCCTCTTGTTATGGCTAGAAGAGACTTTAGATATGGTAAGCAGCTTTTCTATGAGAAGGACACTCTAAAATCAAACCATTGTTCTCTAGTCTTGGGTAGGTAGTGCCATGGTCTTCCCCTGTTTTTGGGATAGAGATCTCTTGCTTATGGGTACACTCGGGCATACTATTTTATATTTTTTCTCTTCCTCTTGTTTTTTGAAGTTTTTCTATTGCAAATATGAAAGATTTATTTTAATGTTATTATTGTTCTTAAACTTGTCTTGTAGTTTATTTCTTTATTTCCTTTCCTCACTGGACTATTTTCCCTGTTGGAGCCCTGAGCCTTATAGCATCCTGCTTTCCCAACTAGTGTTGTAGCTTAACAAGTAATAGTAATAATATTAATACCTGCGGCATTTGTCATGAAGTGGACTAGAAACGGCGAAGGGTACAATGAATTCTTGGGAAAGTAAAAAAAGTGCCGATCATCACAGCGACATAAAACCAACATAAAGTTACATGTAAAATCAAAAGCCATTTTAAACTATGTGTCATTGAACTTTTAAATCCTTGCAAGATGAGGTCTTGGAAAGGAGTTATGGATTTACGGAGAACAAAGAGACCTCTATCATCTATGGGTTATGGTTGGCTTGGTTGAGCAAGGGACTGAACATGATCGGCAGTGCACGAGCGGGGATTAGCTTAAATCTCTTAAGTAGGTTATTTAGAGAGAGAGAGAGAGAGAGAGAGAGAGAGAGAGAAAGAGAGAGAGAGAGAGAGAGAGAGAGAGAGAGAGAGAGAGAGAGCAAAAACTCATTTTGAAATGGCAGATATAACTGCAGGTCAATCCTGATTTTGATTATGTGTCGAATAGAATCTTGTTTCCACTGGTTTGTCGAAGGTATGTCATTTTTGCCTTTGCCTCCAAAGACTTAGTGAAAAGAAAATGTAACTTATTTTTAGGTAGTTCACATCGATTATGTTGTGATGTTCGATACTTGAGGGCAAGGATTAGTGGTATGTAAAACAGTTTTGCATATTTGAGTATGGTTGAATATCTTAGTTTTTAAAAAAAGATTATAACTGAAGCCTCGGCCGACCAATTTGATGCTCTTTCATGACTTCATTAATGTTCCTTTTATATATATATATATATATATATATATATATGCTGACAATTTTATATTCTTCTATTCTTTACCAAAGTTCTCTTTTTTATATTACACTATCTATATATCCATTTATATAAATTATATATATATATATATATATATATATACATATATATATATATGTATATATATATTTATATATACAGTATATATATATATATATATATATATATATATAACATATATATAATTGAGTTATTTAAGTTATCTGGCGTTGTCAAGTCTTAGATAGATTGAAGCACATGGCTTTGCATTTTGCTAAAAGGCTAATCGTGGTTTTTATTATTCATATTATTACGAATTGTACCTTCGCCAATATACTGTAAATGCGTATAGGTATAAAGAAAACTTTGGATGCTAAACAAAACCGATCTCTCTCTCTCTCTCTCTCTCTCTCTCTCTCTCTCTCTCTCTCTCTCTCTCTCTCTCTCATTTTTTAATGTATAATACGTTTAATCTTATATAGAAGGCAAAATAACAGTAACAATTCTATCTTTTATTGTATAGAACAATACCTTAAGGCCACGTTCTTCATCGGGTAGGATTTAAATTCGAATTGTATTTATGTTCACACTCTTTATCCGTATAATGTACTAAGAGACACTTACGCATGATAATTTCTCTGAGGTATTAGTCCTTATCTCGCTATTCAAGATCATGCCCTATAATATGAAGATGCTTCTCTTTTTTAGATGGGTTATTTTTCTTTTAATAAGGGTCTTCTTTGAAACAGACGATACCTTTGTGGGTTTTTGTTAGTTTTATTTTTTATCATCTCATGATGCGAGTAGTCCGATTATAGTCATTATGTGTAAATCATTAATACCAGTCGTAATGGTAGTTGTTAGAGAGAGAGAGAGAGAGAGAGAGAGAGAGAGAGAGAGAGAGAGAGAGAGAGAGAGAGAGAGAGAATTCAGTAGCGTGAAATTATCTGAATGCGACATATGGACATTATTGAAATAGATCAACACTACGGTAATTTCTCAGTAGCCTAATAATAATCAATTTTATAGGAAAGGCACAGAACGATTGTGTGTAATCCTATGAACCGAAGTTATCTTTGACTTTATAGCAGTTGGAATAATTTCTAAATATTCTTAACAATACATCGTAGCTAATCTTTTTTACAATTTTCTTCTATATTTACGCTCACGTTTTCTCCTTTAGCCTTATTTTTCCCCTTAGATATATTATCTCCCCTTCAAGGCTTCATTTTCCCTTTAGACTCCTAAATATCCCTTTGATTTGAGATTTTCCCTCAGGTTTGAATTCCTCTCTTGGTTTCAATTCCTATTAAACTCCACATCTTAGACTCGATATTTTTCCCCTTGTGTTGGGAAAACATAAACTCCATAGTCATCTTAGATTCAATATTTTTTTTTCTCTCGGGTTAGGCTGTTTCCCCTTTTACGGCGACTGCCATCCCAGCGTCCATCGCGTGACTGCTCGGCGAGGTGCTCGTCCGAGCCGCAGGAAATTTGCAATTATGAGGAGACCCGTAAATTTCCCCGTTGAGCTCAGATGCACGAGTGGAAATTGCGGTGTACGGCGGTGAATATCTAATATCTCTATACAATGACTTGCTTAGAAAGGATCTAAAGCATTTTTAGATATACTTTACTGACATTTCTTCGCCTCCTTCATCTAATTAATTGAACGACCTTAGAAATATGTAACTTAATTTGACTTTGATTTCCCTTTTTTCTCATTTTTTTCACAGCGGGAAGGCAGCGCTGAGAGAACCAATGGGGAGAGGCGGAAGAAGATGTGACGTCACGGGAACCCACCGCTCACTTTGACCAATGGGAACTCGCCTAATAGACAGTCTCCTGTGCTATTGGCTAGAGACCCAGACGAAAGTCCCAAGCCCTTATCTATAGGTGAGTACATTATCCTAAAGTGCCTGAAATGTTATTCCATGTGATTTGCCAGTTTAAGAGGTTGGGATGGTTTACTTTTAATATGATGCGAATTAATAGAGATGCTTAGGAGAATTGGATAAACATGGAGTGTGGTCCGCTATCTGGGGTATCTTGAGAGGGACAGATTGGCTCAGCTTTTGGGTTTTTATTTAGTAAATCAAAGGCTAACAGCTTGACGCTGCTAACCTTTCTCTGTTAGGCTACTTGAAGAGAGAAATGGAGAAGGTTTGGTGTCAGTTTAGCTGTTAGATTCAAGTTTTAAAATTACTGGTGATTCAAGATCAAATGACTTCGTCCTATCGACCCTAAGTCGCAAGTTCAGTTCATGCCGTTTTTTATGCAAATTATGGAATTGCCTTCATCTTTTTCATATCTTACAATCGATTAAAGAGGCACGGTTTATGGTACGTAACTTGTAATGGTAAAGATTATAGTTAAGCTCTTTTTATGTGTAAATAACCGTAGTAAATAATGTAAGTATTTGTAACCCATCTTTTAGAGGGATTCTTTGTTTCAATAATGAACACGATTCAGTTTTAGCTTAGAATTCGTAATTTTAAAGCAATGGAATTAATATCATTATGGTAATTTCTTCATTTCTCAATCTAAACTCTCTCTCTCTCTCTCTCTCTCTCTCTCTCTCTCTCTCTCTCTCTCTCTCTCTCTCTCTCTCTCTCTCTCTCTCTCTCTCTCTCTCACAGACAAGCACATTCCAGAAAATTGAGATTAAGGTGTTTATTTCCGTGGTAAAGACATTGACATAGAAATTTATAAGTACTTTACCTTTCTGTAATCAGAAATATGAACAGGGCGCATAATGGAAGGGAAGTAAAGATACCTTCTATTTATTCCATATATCTTTCTACCACTTTTACCTTCTACATAATGGATTTGGTTTTTATGTAATTTGAGTCAAGACTAAGTATCAATTACTCTTATGCATTATTGATAGAATATTTTAGATTAGCTTGATTTTCGTTGCATCATTTCAGTTTTTTGTAACTTTGGTTGAAATTGTTTTGGAATTTGGGTAATTCACTTCAGGATTTTCTAGGTGAAATGGGATTAACTGCTTTTGGGTTATAAAGTGAATAGCTGTGCTAGACCTGCTAAATAAGTAAATTGTCAATTCAAAGTAATTAAAAAGTAAAGAGGTTTCATAAGCCTTTCTATAGTTTATATATGAAATATATGTTTTGATGTTATTACTGTTTTTAAAATATTGTATTTTATTGTTCATTTATTTCTTATAACGTTTTTTTATTTCCTTATTTCCATCCTCACTGGGCTATTTTTCCTTGTTGGAGCCATTGAGCTTACAGCATCCTGATTTCCAACTAGGGTTGTAGCTTAGGTATTAATAATAATAATAATAATAATAATAATAATAATAATAATAATAATAATAATAATAATAATAATAATAATAATAAAAGTAATATATGTTTCTTATTACGTGAAAGATATCACCATTGTTAATTGGCCTTCCGTATTTCAAATCTAGCCGAATAGATAAATAAATAAATAAATAAATAAAAATGAAAGAAGCCGATATAAAATGGGGCTGACATTCCATGGAAGTGATGGTAGACTTTTGTGTTTAATAGATACTTCGAAAATAATTCGGACGAAACACTTTTGTTTGTACTTATGATTGTGATAACTACGGCTTAGGTTTTTACAGTTGATTATTGTTGAAGTATGGATTTTCATGCATTTGGTTATGCGTATTCTTCTTTGATGGATTTTAATTTTTAGGCTTTCAACAATCATGAAATATATATATATATAATATATATATATATATATATATATATATATATATATATATATATATATATATATATATATATTATATGTTGTCTTTTTTATCATTATTATTATTATTATTATTATATTATTATTATTATTATTATTATTATTATTATTATTATTATTTTTACTAGCTAAGCTACTAACCTTTTTTTAAAGTAGGCTGTAAGTCCAAGGGTTACAATAGGGAAAATAGCCCAGTGTGGCAAGGAAAACTGAAACAGATAGAATAATGTTCTTGAGTATACACTCAATGAAGAGAACGGTGCCCCAAGACAGTGGAAGACCATGATACAGAAGTTATGGCACTACCCAAGACCAGAGAACAATGGTTTGATTTTGGAGTGTCCATCTCGTAGACGAGCTGCTTACCATAGCTAGTGAGTCTTCTCTACCCTTAGTGAGAGGGAAGTAGCCCTGAACATTATAGTACAGTAGTTATCCTCCTGAGTGAAGAAGAATTTTTGGTTATCTTACTGTTGTCAGATGTATGATTAAAGAGGAGAATTTGTAAAGAATATGCCAGACTATTCGGTTAGGTGTTAAGTAAGCAAAGGAAAGATTAGCCGTAACCAGAGAGGGGTCCAATGAAGTACTCTCTGGCCAGTCAAAGGACCCAATTACATTCTAGCGCAAAACTAGCGGCAATATATATATATAATTATATATATATATATATATATATATATATATATATATATATATATAAACTTCAGTTCCAAAGGCTCATAACTCGTTGCTATTAGTACAAATAATTTAGTGACCACGCATAGCTTTATCCTGGATGAGACTTCTGCTCTTCCGGTGGCTTTTTACGCAGTGATTAATTCTTGCATTCATTTCCTTGCTGCTTTTGACCGACGTAAAATCTACCGCGTACATTAGTAGGCAATTTTGTTCTCGGAATCCGGTAATCACTCAATCTTTTAGTCAGTTGCTTATTTGTTTTAGGTAAGCTGTCAAGGCACAGATTGACTTGATGCCTATTCTATTCTCTCTCTCTCTCTCTCTCTCTCCTCTCTCTCTCTCTCTCTCTCTCTCTCTCTCTCTCTCTCTCTCTCTCTCTCTCTCTCTCTCTCTCAGAAAAGTTATCTTTCGTTTGAAACAGAAATTATCGATAGCGTTAACAACAGTAATGAAAATGCAACTGATGTGATGCAACAGAAAAAAATATCGGAACTGAGATTAATAACGCATTTCTAATAAAGTGATAATTATTGCGATTACGTTACGAATAGAAGTAAAAAAACTAACGAATTGGTCGTAATCTATATATCTGAAAATTGAAAGGCATTAGATAATTATAATGAATTGCAGTGTTAAATATAGAAAAAACTTGTTATACATGCTTTGATATATAACAGTAAAATGATTCAAGGAAAAAAACAGTTGTTTGGAATTAGAAACTAAACATAGGAGGCAGTGGGTTGGGGATGAGACCCGAGATATATATATATATATATATATATATATATATATATATATATATATATATATATGTATATATATATATATATATATATATATATTTATATATATATATATATATATATGAAGCTTGGATTTTCGAAATATAATTCCCAAAATATTTAAAAAAATATATTTTTTCGCGTCAAATTTAAAAATCGGCTGTATTTTTCATTGTTTTTAATAACCTGCTAAAGCCTTATTTCTCTCTCTCTCTCTCTCTCTCTCTCTCTCTCTCTCTCTCTCTCTCTCTCTCCTCTCTCTCTCTCTCTCTCTCTCTCTCTCTCTTTATTTAAGAGCTGAGTGACTTAAAATTTCCTTAAGGATTAAAGATATAAAAGCACTGAATTTGTTAATCTGTTAATGGTCAATATTACAGCGTGTAATCACCTGTATTGAAGAACCCTGATTACGTAGCAGTAATGGAAATTCTGGGATGGATTTATAGAAAGCTTTTGATATCTATTTTTTATAGATTATTATTTATTTTTGTTGGGAAATCAGATTGATAAGTTTCACTATTAAAATAAGTATTCATTTTAGTTACATTAAAAGGCCAGCGAAGATTTGTTTGTATCGATGTAGAGTAGACAAAGGGTTTGACGTGACCAATATGAGCCCTTTTTTTTACTTGTACTTGTGTTTGCATGAACTTAATTATATGTATAATTAAGAAATTGGAAATAAATATTTTTTCTATGAATGGTTAGAAAAATGAATAAGATAGCTCAGTAGATTTGACATAACTTCACCTAACATAACCTACCATGACCTCCTCAGACATGTAATCTGAGCTAAAGAATTGCCGACTCAGATTGTTAAAGGATGATTTTGAAGAAACATTAGATAGTTTTATCATCACTGTCATAGAAATACAAGCGAACCGAATTATTGCGAACTTCAGCCTCGAAAAAGTTGTTTATCGACGTGGTTGGCCAACAGGATCGGGATTTTTTTTTTTTTTTTTTTTTTTTTTTTTTTTTTTTTTTTTTTTTTTTTGGTATACCAAAGGACTTGTATACGTTCCTTGCTAAAATGGCCGTTGTGCAATTGTTTAATCACAGCTATGAAAAGTATCCTTACCTAACACGTGTATGTCCAATTTTTTTTAACGTTTCTTCGTTAAAATTAGAATTAGTTGATATTTTATTTCTCCTTCTTCTATCGCCCACCTCGTAAAAGGAGCAATCGTTCTGGTCGACGTCCTTTCTTAGTGATGCCATGCTTGGTTCCCTTTTGCTAGGTTGGGGATTACTCCTGGCGTATCGTCAACACAGTTGTGAATGGACTACCAATATAACCTCTTCCATACCTGCTTGAAATGTAGTAGACTTTTACCTTTCTTACATATATATATATATATATATATATATATATATATATATGTATATATATATGTATTTATATATATATATATATATGTGTATATATATATATATATATATATATATATATATATATACTGTATATATATACTCAAAAACATTAGTATATATGAATATATGCATATGTATTTACTCATAAACCTTTTTATTGTGATCGTTTTAGTGTCTCATAACTGTGCTACCTTAGGGGTAGACGATCTGTTGAATATTTTTAGGAATGTGCCACTATTTTTTTTTTTCATTAAAATCTGGAATGACAGACCCACCAGTGGTCACCGTAAAGGCAGATCAGATGTGTCCTAGTCGAGGAGTTGTAGCCTAATCATTGTCCTTTGAAAGGATGTTAGGAGGAATAAGCTCAGGTTAATAGTGAGATTTCAATTGGGTGAGGATTAGACAGAACCAGTTATCAAATTGAGAAATAAATGTTGATATTGTGTGGAAAGAAATGGAGTTAGGTGGTATGTAAGGAAACTTGTGAGAATGGGATGGGTTTTTATTAATCTAATACTATCAAATGGCTACTGTGGGGCTTTGATCATCAGCGAGAGAATAGTTTGGTTTAGACGTAAGCAATGGAATTGGTCAGATTGGATTAATGTAAGTCAGGAGTGAAAAGAATGGGACAAACCCTCCTGCAGGTTTTATTTGTCCCTGAATCATTTATTTTTTTAGTTTATGAAGCCCTGTGCTATGTCATGTTGTTTACTTGGGAGAATTTTTTTTCAAAACTTATCTATTCTTCTTATACTTGTGCATGTAACATGTTCTTACTAGTAACTTATTTACATTTAGATATGTTTTATATGACGTCAAAATAACTTAAGGAAAGCTAGTCATTCAAAAGACATGTATTTTTTTCCGAAATACAGATACGTTTCATACTGGTTGCCTTAGAGTAAATAGTTGATGTAACCGATTGAAATATTACAAATATTCGGAACAATACAAGACGTTTTTTATTATAAAAAGACCTCTTTGTGAGGCTGTGGTTTCACTCAGGTTTGACCTTTATATTTATGAACTAAGCTTCTTTTTTTTTTTTTTTTTTGGACAATTTTAACTGAGTGTTACACGAAAATGCATTTTTATTCATACAGTCTGCTGATCTGTGATTAGGTCTTCCTTCTGGTAAATCTCTCTCTCTCTCTCTCTCTCTCTCTTAGTTTTTGATATATAAAGCTTTGATCTGTTGAATTTCTTGTGTAGATGCAGATTCAATCATATATGTGGCTTATACAAAATATAAGATAAATTAGAATGTTGGGATCAAAATGTAAGTTATTTTAGGATGTCCTTAAGAAGGATTTTGGAAATTTTAGGACAATTCAAGTCAAGAAATGTCCCTGCCTGGTGATCGCCAGACTGGGGTTCGAGCCCCGCTCAAACTCGTTAGTTTCTTTAGTGTCTGTGTCTTAGCCATCCTTCTGAGCTAAAGGTTGGGGTTTTGGGGAGGCCTATAAGTTTACCTGCTGAGTCGTGAGCAGCCATTGCCTGTCCCTCCCTGGTCCAAGCTTGGGAGGAAAGGCGGCTTGGGCGCTGATCATATGTAGCCTATATATGGTCAGTCTATAGGGAATTCTCTAACTTGCTAGGGCAATGTCACTGTCCCTTGCCTCTGCCATTCATGAGTGACCTTTAATCCATTAAACCTTCAAAAGGATTCCCTATCTTGGTATGGGTAGAAGAGACTCTTTAGCTATAGTAAGCAGCTCTTCTAGGAGAGGGACACTCCAATACCAAACCATTGTTCTCATAGACTGTGCACCATGGTCTTTCACTGTCTTGGGTTAAAGTTGTCTTGCACACGATTCTACTGCATGTTTCCCTATTTCCATTCATCGCAGAGCTATTTTCCGTACTGGAGCCCTTGTGCTTATAGCATACTTTTCCAACTAGGGCTGTAGCTTAGCTAGTAATAATAATAATTATAAAGGGAGGCGTTAGTTTATTGATATTTGAGTGAAAAAGAAGAAAACATTGGATACTAATATGAAATGTTGCGTTTTGTGTCAATGTCTTCAACCTTTCAACTCTTGCAATTGTTAGATCACTAATTCAAGTTTTGGAAACTAAAGTGACATTGAATTTTGTAACTTCAATTTTGAAAAATTTACTTATTGTATTATAATACGAAAAAGGGTAAAAAAAATACCATTTTGAAGTACGGAAGCATTTTGTAAGTAGGTAACAAGATAGAAAGAAATGTAAGTATGCTAAAAAATCTTTTATGATTAATTGATAAAGACTTTTTAAACATTACACTACCCATAGTTAAATTTCGGTATCTTATGAATCTTAAAAAGAAAATTACCGAGAATTACCGGGTCTCCATATTGTGGAATTGTTTGTACTTTATAAATTTCCCGCTAGATGGTGTAATCAGTTATTACTTGTATAAAAAGTTATATGATCTTTATCTTGTGTTTTTACCTTTTCTTAGTTCAGGTGATTTCTGTATGACGAGAATTTAAAATGGTCAGTGTTATTGCGTTGCTGGCGTGGGCTGGTGTAAATTTACCAAGAATTTGCCGTAAGTAGCCTATGTGTCATAGAATTCCACGCTTAAAGAATCAAAACGTCTATTGATTGATTGAATTTTGCGTAAACAGCAAGACTCGCAACTTCATACCTTTATGTATTCCACACCTACAAAAAATAAGGTTGGGATGTCGTAGATTGATACAAACTCAGAAGATAAACCTGGTGGCTAAAAGGATGATGATTATAGGGATGTCGCTTAACTAGGAAAATAGAGATTTGCCAGATATTTTGATTTGTCAGGATCATTTTCAATTCACCGGAAGCTGGATACAATAAAGACGTTTGACTGAGGTTGTTTAATGTTTTTTATAATTGGAATATGAATGTAGACCCAATTGACTTTATTTATTTGTTTATTTATTTATTTTTTTTACTATCCATGGCCCATTATTAGGATATTTTTAAATCAATATCTTTAGTCATACTCATTTTCGTGTTTGCCTGGTCAGACCTGATTATCTTTGCTAATTCAGAATAAATGCATAAAGTACATGATTGTATTAGTTCCACTATAATTTTTATGTTGAAATTTGCGCACGAGAGAGAGAGAGAGAGAGAGAGAGAGAGAGAGAGAGAGAGAGAGAGAGAGAGAGAGAGAGAGAGAGAGAGAGAGAGAGAGAGAGAGAGAGACGTGCTGTCTTCGAAGTATCAAGTTTACAAGTACTGACTGGCAACTGAATTATTTATAATATAATCCTGAGCAATTTTCGTGAAAGGATTTCAATTGAAGTTTATTTTTATTTATCTAGGACTGTTGGAAGGGAAACACATGTAAGAGTAATTCACTTTGCGTTACTCAATCCCTGAATTTCCCCTTATATCAAATCTGGTGTGATAGTTCAATTACTTCCCGGATTAACAGATTAACACGTTCTCGGTATGTATATATATATATATATATATATATATATGTGTGTGTGTGTGTGTGTGTGTGTATATATATGTATATATATATGTAGATTGATAGAAGATAGATAGCTAATATATATATATATATATATATATATATATATATATATATGTATATACATATATATATGTATATATATGTATATATATATGTGTGTGTATGTATGTATGAATGTATATATATATATGTACATGTATATATATATATATATATATATATATATATATATATATATATATATGTATGATCATTAGATACTGTTCAATTTTATTTCAATAGGATGGTAACGATTTTTTTTTTAAATCGGTCTCTCTTTCTCTGTACAATACAGTAGTAAGTAGTCCACTTCTCTCAATAACAAAGTTCGATTTATCAACCAAAGTCAGTATTATATCTTGTTTATAAGATGCAAATTTCTGACGTCGTTAGTTGACCGTTGCGAATCGCAGCTGGAGAGTAGTCTTAATCTATATTCTCACAACAGGGGATATAAACGAGGTAATTAAACTATTGATATGGTAATCAGTAATATACTGGCTTCTTCTTCTTTTTTGTTTTTTTTCTCGTTATTGCAGCTTAGGTCACTTAGCCTTTTTTTGTATTATGATTAAACAGAAATATGAAAAGAGTTGTTAATGAAGTGACAAAAACAGGTTATAACCATAATATAGTTTAATAAAAAGACCCTATTTAGTAATCCTGCAAGGTAGGGTAATGAAACACTGTGGAAGAAAGGAGCACTGGAACTGAATTGGAGAAAAAAAGGGCTTTGTCATCTTATCTATTGTCTACCTTATGATAATATTTACCTCTACCAAGGAGTTTATAAAAAGACCTGCGTTTATTTATTCATGTATCTGTTTGTTTGTCTGTTAGCAAGATTACATCAAAACTTCTTGCCGGCTTTTCACCAAATTTTAAAAACAGTAAATTTTAGAGATGATCCGGATCAAGATCGCGATTATTGTTACTATTGTTGTTATTATACAGTAGATTCATTTACGGTCAACATGTGCAAAAGGGAAAACTTGATCCGTAGACCTCAGTCAAATTATTATCATTATCATTATTAATTGCTAAATTACAACCCTAGTTGGAAAAGCAGGGTGCCACAGGCCCAAGGGCTCCAACAGGGAAAATAGCCCAGTGATGAATGGAAACAAGGAAAAATAAGATATTTCGAGAACAGCAACAACAATAAGATAAATACCTCCTATATAAACTATAAAAACTTAAAAAAAACAATTGAAAGGGAAGTAAGGTAGATTAGTGTGCCCAGATCTACCCTCAAGCAATAGAACTCCAACCCAAGACAGTGGAAGGCCATGGTACAGAGGCTATGGCACTACCCAAGACTAGAACATAATGGTTTGATTTTGGAATGTCATTCTCCTAGAAGAGCTGCTTTCCAATAGTCATTGGCGAAGTCTGAGATTTCTGATTTCTCTTTCTAATAATTACTAACATTGGAATCAGTTAGTAAGAAAATCTTTTAATTGTATAGATTCCAGAAACAGCCTATTATATATTTAGTATATGGGGCTTATTGCATTGCAGCTTTATTTTAATCCATTGCATGTTATTTCAAAATGTATTATGTCAGATAAATCATTTGAGTGCTAGATAGCTAAATTGATCTTACCTGCTTCATTGCAAATGTTTTGCGGTTTTAAAAGAAACCAATCTACTTGAAAACGGTCGTAAACTTTAATGAGTTTTCGTTACCTACTATTTTTGGAGGTGGCTCTCCAGGTGTAGGAACTTGGTTACATATCTTTCTTGCTGAAAGTAATTTATTAATTATAGGGGCTAATCAGCAGCGCGTTGAGTCCCTGCACACATACTGCACCTTTCTCCCCAATTTTGCAACAGCTGGTTCATCAGCAGCGCGTTGACCCAATGTGCACATAATGGATCTTTCTCACCAATATTGCAAGCAGTTCTGCACTTCGTACATAGCAAACCACTTCGATTCCAATACGCCTTTCACAGTCTATGCAACCCAATCTAGACCTTCCTAGTCATTCCCTTATGAATATTATACATGTGTGCGTGCATTTATAAAATGAATTTATTTTGTACATCCAGAGAACGAGATATATTCCAAAGCCTGCCGTTAGATCTGATTGCCTTACTTCACATCACGCATAAGCCCAGATCTCATTTGCGCACCGCTCAACTCCGTGGCTGATCTTGGCTTATCTGTATTCTTCCCAGCGTTCTTTTTTCCCAGGTTAAATAGGATTCCAGCAACGCCGGTACTCATATCTACGTACATGATGGAAGTCGCGGATTTTGCTGCCGGAGTAAGGAGATATTTGAATATAGAAGCTGCGGCTGATCATTTAATGCGATGATCTTCCATTCGATTGCTTTATTTTAGTGTGTAGGGGGGAGGGGAGGGGGGAGATTAATTTGCACGTTGCCAGTGGGTTCTTCTGACGGACCGAGGAATGGTCGATAGGTGGACCTCAAAAAGTAAATCAGTATGATGGTGCTTAGATTATCGCTTACATTTCGATGGTCATCTGAATATCGTTTTAAATTTTACGTTATAGAGTTCTCTTTCTTGAGGGTACACTCAGACACACCATTCTATCTGTTTACTTATTTTCTTTCCTCACTGGGCTAATTTCCCAGTTGAAGTCCTTAAGCTTAAAGCATCATGCTTTTCTAATTGGGGTTGTAGCTTTGCTAGTGATAGTAGAAATAATATTAATAATCGAAAATATATGTAACCCACAACTGTGAAAGGCATAATTTTACATTGGAGTACAGTATACTGTATTAAATAATCACAAGGAAGTTGATAAATTCATTTAAAAAAGAATTCAATTGGAATTGATAATTTATTGTCAAAACATTCAGTTTATTCTAGTATTAAGGAGATTGGCGTCATTTTATGACATTCATTACTAAGTAATCGTAGTATATTTATACAGTACTAATATAGACTTCGCCTAAGCTTATTTATCAAGTAAATTTAAATGTAATGCCATTGCTGGGCTCCTACCTGGTCCTACCTTGGCGGAAAAGTGGTCATCGGGGCTCATCATATATCTGTATGTCCTGTCTAGAGAATATTCAAAAGTGACATGACCTGTACTTAGAGCTTTTCGCTTATTTTAACTTTCTACCTTCAAAATATTATTTCTTTATATATATATATATATATATATATAGATATATATATATGTATATATATATATATATATATATATATATATATATATATATATATATATATACACACACACATATATATATATATATATACATATATATATATATATATATATATATATATATATATATACCTTATTGTGATCGAACCCTAGTGTCTTCAAATGTAAGGAAAGGTTCGATCCCAACATAAGGTAGAAATTTATTTCTATTTGAACACACTGTATTGTTAATTATCATACATACATTCATACATACATCCATACATTCATACATACATCTACGAATATCAACTACAAATGGAAATTTAGTATCTAATTCATCATTGGAAATAAGTATAAGTATGCATCCGCCAGAAATTAAGTTTATGATAAGCTATTCAGTCCGCATCAGGATTCGAACCTACGGTATCCACATCTCATAGTCGAAACAATTTTAATGGTAGACTACGAATGAGCCATTTATATACCGATTTATAAATCTGATTTTGTATGTCGCTAAAACAGCAGAACTGCGGATCCGTATCGTCACTAGCTAATATTCACACCTTTAAAATTGGTGAATGCTTTTCCGCCAGCGGTAGGCTACAACTGACGGGGACAGCGCGCCCCCTTACAGGTGTTTCGCTAATATCCAGATGCTATATTTTCGGTCAGCTGTTTTTCGTTTTTCCCGGCAAAACCGTTGGCAAAGTAAGTCCCGCGTTGTATGATTATGCCGTAAAACTTTGTTGCGTTTGATTTGCTTATATTGTGGAATGTTAGCGTTCAAAGGCTGACCTGACGATTACGTGTTCGTTTTTATTTTTAAATCTATTTGGATACTTCTTCATCGCCTTATATGAGTTTTTATTTGCGCTTTTTCATATCTGTAAATGCGCATTCTTTGCTGCTTTTAAAATATTTTTGTTTCAGTGGTTATTCCAAAGTTTGATTAAAACGTTTGCAATAGAAGTCGAATCGTCAATGTAAGGCGACAAACATTTATATAATTGATTTTATGGAAAGTTCGTTTTGTGTAGGACATTTATAATAAACTACAAAAGATAAAATTCCGATCAACTATGGATGAATAAATAAGTAAATTAAGAGGAGATACTTGAAATACGATGACATAACGAACAGACTTAGTTTTTGAAAGCAGATGAAAATTATAGAGTTTTAAAATGCCTGTAATGATTGACATTTACCGAAGGAAGGTCAGGAGACGCCTTCGCTATCAGTGACCGAAACACGCTTGGCCGCTTCACTTTTTCTACAAAGGTAGGTTGTGTCCGCTTGCTAAATACTGTGCCTTCATAGGTAGAAAATAACTCATTTGAAATTATTATAATTATGTAAATATTTATCAAAAGATGTTTGAAATTTCGTTGGTGAATTAATATTACTGCTAGTTTCACCTGTAATTACGGTTGTTATGTAGTTAATGTTCTTTTCTTGACATTTTTTTTTTTTGTTCTGTTTTGTCATAGTATTTTTTTCTTTTAGTTTAACTTTTTATGTTAGCGACTTTTTGTTAGGGGAGGTTTTCTATAGTTCATGCATTATTTGTTGTGCCGACATATCAACAGTATCTTTATATGCCATATGTGAAGTTAACATTTACAGATTAATTTCTAGCGGAATATTTTAACCCTTTAAAAAACGGTAAAATCAAAGTATCCTTTAATGAATCCTTGAAAACTATGTCTGCTGGATCCTTTTCTCCTTTCGTATACATGTCGCGTTTTTCCTGAACCAACGATGACCCAAGATTCGGTCTCGTTTTATTGCCATGAGTTCCTGCAGATTATACGTTCCTTGTGTAATTTCTCGAAATCATAACTAAATTGAGGTCTAGGTATTTTAGGGCTTTTATTTTTCACATTTAACGTCTTTTAAAAGTTTCGCGGTGGTTTAAAATTTGTTAAACTTAAAATTAATCCATATTTTTATTAACGCTAAAGCTACCGAGCAAAAAAAAAAAAAAGAAAAAAGTCTTTCGGAATGTACTCAAAGGCCAATCTATAGTATCCTCATTCCTTGTTTCTATGGATATATTAAAACGATAAGCCCTGCTTATCCCGTGCTCCCAAGAAGGGGAACTACAGCAATTTAGATTATTTTGGGATTTTGCGTGTACCTTTCTTTCTCACTTTGTCCTCATTCTTTTTCTAATTCTCTTTCATGCACTCTTCTCTCTTTATTCCTACCATTCATACCGAAGAAATAATTTATTTCAATGATTGAAAGGGAAGAAACCAAAGACCTGGAATGCATGGACTTGTCTGTAGAATAAGTTTGCATTGTTTGAACCAAGGTCTATTGAATCCATTCTATAGACCTTTGTTTGAACAATGCACAAAATACCATTGTCTATACTCGTGTCACAAATTGGACCCCATGGGCGTATCACGAGATAGTAAGGAGCCCCCCTCCCCCTTACGCTGGTAAGTTGGTGGTAATTTTAGATGTATACTTTCATACTTTTTATTTCTGATCCGGGTTTGGAAGCCCCTCTTCTCTTGAAAGACCGGGGGGAGTTTTCAACGCCCCCGGCCTCCCCCACCTTAGCTACGCCAGTGAAATTGGCTGATTAATCTATCGACTAATGGGACACCTGCTCGTTATTGTTTATAAGTACATTCCTAACCAAAATTCAGTGATTTATTCAGTAGATTTTCCTTTTAATAGAAGTCTGTTTTTTTTTTTTTTTTTTTTTTTTTTTTTTTAAATAATTGACTGAACGAATAATGTAGAATATATCTGGACTCTTGTGAACTGCCGCCTACCGTTTGATTTATTCTAGAAATAGAGTATATGTATTGTCGGAGTGAGACACCAATTATTATCATGGAAAAAGGTAATCACACACCCTTTTTCTTGATTACCTTCCAAAAACTTCAAACGAGATCGTTCGGGTAGAATCCTGAATTGCTAAATATGGTCTGGTTCACAAGCAGTTATCTACTATCATAATTCATGACCCATTTTCCTGTAGTTTATTTCTCATATTTATAATTGTGGGAGGCATCAGCCTATCAATAGGAGGGATTTTTATTTGTCGGGTATAAATTTCCTTAATTCATTTTCAGGTCGTAGATTTTGAGCCAATTTTATCCCACTGCTGCTTTCACCAGACTGCTACAGATTGTTGCTAGTTAATTAATGCTTGATATGTTTTACAATCTGCTCCTTCGCCAATATTAACCCTCATTTTATCCAGTATTCGGATCGACGTAAATATAATGCTCAGCTTGGTTTGATTTTTGATGTTTTAGAAAGTCGCTCTTTTCAATTGATTCGTTTTCTCCATTTTGTAGCTTCTATTATATTTTCATCCTTTGCCTATTTAGAGTTTTGAAGTTCAATTCTTAATGTTAACTCTAAAGTAGAAATGAGAAATATTTTGGAACGAAACAATTATTACTTAGGAACGCACCCTGCACTGTTAAAAATGTTCCGTAAATAAAACAGTAAAAATCCTGGAATAAATTTTTCCAGGCATTTACCGTTTTAAAAAAGGATATATTGAAGTAAAGGAGTGATATTACGGTTACCAACCCGTAACATATAATAAAAAATATGGTAAAATTACGGTTGCCTGTATTTTGCTGAAATACGGCTGAGAACAGTATATTTTTTACGGAGAATTTCCGATTAAAATTACGTTTTTTTTTTCTTTTTCTTTTTTTTAACAGTGTGACTTTGCGACACTGGCACATGTGGGATGCTTATCTCTCATGTTATCGGGTTAGATCGAATTCTTTAAGGTTACTGGACTTTGCGAGAATTTATTATTTTTAGTTTAAATTTTTGAGTAATCAGTTTAGTGTTCTGTAATGGAGAAGTGCATTTTACACAAAGAAAGAAAGCAGAGTTGTCTGTATATATATATATATATATATATATATATATATATATATATATATATATATATATATATATATATATATATATATATATATATATATATATATATATATATATATATATATATATATATATATATATATATATATATATATATATATATATATATATATATATATAGAGGGATTACAGGAGAAAATATTTTGTTTGGTGTGCAGCAGGGTCTAAGAAACATCAGTTAAAAGGCCATAATTTATTTATTTAGAGACGTTTCGAACATTGCAATGTTCGAAACGTCTCTAAATAAATAAATTATGGCCTTTTAACTGATGTTTCTTAGACCCTGCTGCACACCATATATATATATATATATATATATATATATATATATATATATATATATATATATGTAAATTTTACGAGCTTTTTCTTTTTACTTAAAGATTGCCCTGTGATAAATAAATGACCGAGGTACTATGATTGCTAGATTTCTTTTGATCTAATTTGTTTTGTTTTTACAGTTACGTGTTATTTATATGTTAATAAGGTTATCGTTTATAAGATATGAATAGCATCTATGATACTTGTGCTAAACTAACGTTGCCAAGACCAAAAAATATCGTATATAAGATTCTTTGTTATGTGTAAGAGTGGTCGTATTACGAATTATTTCATTGGATTGCCTTTAGCTTCTAAAACTAGTTACAACGTTATTAAAGAATGATTTTGGACATTCATCTGTCAGTTTTCTGTTTTTCAAGCAATACAATGAAGCTCTACCGAATATGCTTTTAGGTATTTTTACATTATGTGCAGTTGTTATCTTGATTTAATTTTTATAGTTGTGAGGTATTTTCTTGATAGGAAAGTGTAAATACTGTTCCCTCACGCTATGTTGCTTTTGATTGCTCATAATTTGAAGTTTATGGAAGCATGTAAAAGGAGGCTCATATTCCTACTTTGCAGCATAGAATATTATTTTCGATATCAATTGGGACATTTTGTTTGTAACATTTCTTTTACTGCGCCTGTATGAATTGGTATGTTATTCTAAGTTTTTTTTTTATGGTTTTGTAAAACTTTAGGAGCAGTCTTGTGGTTTAGAAAAATTTTCCTTATCATATCGATTCGCCAATGTTTTTTAGATTTAATGTACAATATATGAAATCACTCCATTTTATGTCGAAATTTTCTTATTTACACCTTAATTCTTCTTTTTATTTGCAACTGGCCCATTTTACTCAAGTTATCTTTTTATCATCCTAATTATTTACTCCATCTTATTTTCTGCAGACATGACACAGTAAATAATACTCCCCACTACTAAGTAATGTGATAAAATTTCCGGAAAAAAAAAAAATGCATTTGAGCTTATTACCAGATAACAGAAAGTCCACGATCAAATCATTCCTAAAACAGTCTGAAATTAAGAACTGTTCTTTCTGTTTCTGAAAAAGTACTTGTTTTTAAGCTGCATGGATTTTACAACTTTTTCATTCTTTCTTTTCAAGTAAGATTGCTCATTATGCCATCGGAGGCAAACGATTTACGATTCGACCAAATGTTGTCCTTCAGTTTTTCGATTTTTTTTCTTTTTTAACATTTTTAAGCCACATTCTTCCATTTATTAAGTGTGCTTACCTTCAATCAGAGTTTTTTTCATTTGTTTTTTTATCATTTAGTAACCATATTACTTGCCGTATTTATACTTTTTTTTTTATTATTTTTTTTCGATTGATTTTTTTTCTTTTTTTTTTTTGCAACCATTTTCTTCCCCTATCCCTACTGTTTTGTTTGTTTTTTTTCATTTGATTTTTTTTTTTATCTTTTAGCAACTATATTATTTTTTCTAGCTGTATTATTTTGATCAAATACTATTTTAAGTTTGATATTTTGTCATTCAGAAACAATTTTACTCTCATCTTCGACCGCAATTATATTGTATTTCCACACTACAAATATATAAGGATGTAGGCTTAGTTTCATCTAAAATATGAATAATGTATTTTTTCTCTATATTTCTAATATTCTTTTCTGCTCATTGTCTTCAGTAAATGAAAAGAAACTGAATTGTTTACTATCTCAATAACCATTTGCGTTTTTACTTAACATATTCTGATTTTACTGATGTATTGTAAAAATTATGGAATTTGTCGCCAACCAGTAGTAATTAATTCATTAATATAATGATTGATGCTAAGAATGCCTATGAAAATTAGGAACAATGTTTATGAAAGCTACTGGTTTTTACATATCCTTTATATGTATTTAAATTTTTGGTAGTTTTTCTTTTAAGTAAGTTTTGTAACAGAGAAATTAAATGCAGTGGCGAACGTCCGTAGGCTTTGTATGAGTTTATGAGTGAAATTGCCTATTGTGCATGAATTTATTTATGATTATCCAATTATTCATAAATTAAAATCGGGAAAATTATATACTTTATATGTGACTCATCACATGAAATATCGGTGCTATATATGAGGGGAATAAATGAGAGAGAGAGAGAGAGAGAGAGAGAGAGAGAGAGAGAGAGAGAGAGAGAGAGAGAGAGAGAGAGAGAGAGAGAGAGAGTTATCAGCGTTTTTTTCTTCAGCTATTTGTCGTATAGATTTTGATGGGATTGAAGATTGTATTTTCATTTTGTACAGATTTTGCAACGTTGTAATAAATGGTGTTTTACATGTGACATTATTTTTTTTTTTTTTTTTTTTTTTGCATTATTTTGGAGGTAATTCGAATAGATAATCCTGAAATACCATAAAATCTGATTAGCTTAAATCTTTTCTTTCTTTACTGAAATAATTTTATATAATCATCTAAATATGGATTGCAAATAAACCTAATATACATTCCTTGGTTTCTTAGAACTTTTACATTTTTTGACTTTCTGACTTTTGCCACTTTTGATCTTCAGACTTTTGTCACTTTTGACTTTGACTTTTTCCGCTTATGACTTACTGACCTTTGTCTCTTTTGACTTTTAGAATTTTTTAACTTTGGACTTTCAGACTTTTGACATTCAGACGTTTTTAACTTTTGATTTTCAGACTTTTGCCACTTTTTTAACTTTTGTCACTTTTGATTTACTGACTTGTCACTTTTGACCTCCAGATTTTTTTCAACTTTCAGACTTTTTTTCAACTTTTGACTTTCATAATTTTTCCACTTTTGACTCTCAGACTTTTATCATTTTTTACTTTTAGAATTTTTCAACTTTTGACTTTCAGACTTTTTGAACATTTGATTTTCAGACTTTAACTTTTGACTCTCAGACTTTTTCACATATAACTTTCTGATTTCGTCCCTTTTGACGTTTAGACTATTTTAACTTTCGACTTTCTGACATTTTCCACTTTTGACTCTCAGACTTCTAAGAGATTAAAGATCAAAATTTAATCGACTAAATTATTCCTTATGTGGTTTAATCTACGCCTGAAAACGTGATAACTCTCTTGGATTTTTTTAAATGTCATGAAATTTTCCGAATGTTCTCTCAGCAGTGACAACATCCATTTCTAAAGTTGCTGATTAAACGGTTTGGTCCGAATGTTTTAGAAAAAAAATATACTATTTTAAATCTGAAGCAATAAATAATGAACTTTACTAGTGTATCTTCCGTAGTCTCTCTCTCTCTCTCTCTCTCTCTCTCTCTCTCTCTCTCTCTCTCTCGTGGAAATGACCTATGTTCCTTCGGTCCTAGAAAAAGTGTCCTGCGGTCGTTATTGGGATCATCTACCCTCTAGTATAAATCAAGTTCTCTTTTAGTGTATTTTACTAACGGTGATCAAACTTTATTTTAGTTTTTTTTTTTTGCTAGTGTTTAATTTAATATTTATTAACTAGTTATGCAGCATCAAGACATTTTTCTACTTATGCTGGTTTTTTCTAGGCTGGTAGTATTAAATGTGAAGTTGAAAAAAAAGTGTATCAATTTTTACTCGTAAGTTGTATGAATTTTAAGAATGTAAATTAATACCTTGATGTTCTACTTCTGAATCAGTAAGCCAATTATTGTATTTACGTTTCTTAACATATGTTTATGTGATATTTAACGTTACTTCCATCTCTGTCCATTTTAAAGGTTTTAAAGGCTGCTCATTAATGGCAGAGGCAAGGGACAGTAACATTGCCCTTTCAAGGAGTACAATGCCCTAGACACTGACTATATATACACATGATCAGCCCCAAGCCCCCTCTCTACCCAAGCTAGGACCAAGGAGAGCCAGGCAATGGCTGCTAATGACTTAGCAGATAGACCTGTAGCCTCCCCTAAACCCTCCAATCCTTAGCTCACAAGGATGGTGAGGTTGCAGCGACCAAAGAAACTGACGAGTTTGGGCGAGACTCGAACCCAAGCCTGGAGATCACCAGTAAGGCACGCTACGGTAAAGGCATTCTTTCCGGTAGAAAGTTCCTTCGACAGGAATAGCAATTGCCTCATAAACTAATATTTTAATCCCCATCGTCTTATCATTTTCTTATTGCTGGTCAACTGAGGAGGGTCCCGATAAGATTGCGAACTTTATTGTTCTGTGTATATTGCTTGTCTATCAATCTCCCAATATATTTCTCAAAGAAGCGCCAAGGAACACTGTTAAAACTTTGCATTAAAAAAACGGTAAATATCTGGCAACATTTATTCCAGGATTTTTACCGTTTCAAAAACGGATATATTGACGTAAAGGAGTGATATTACGGTCACCAACCCGTAAAAAATAATGACAAAGTGAGGTAAAATTACGGTCACCTGTATTTTACTGAAATACGGTTGAGAACAGTATATTTTTTTACGGAAAATTTCCGAATAAAATTACGGTTTTTTCTAACAGTGAACCGTACCCGAAAGTGACTACAGAAGTGAAGGTGATTTCTCTACTTAACTTCGCATATGATTGTTTGAAGTACATGTAACTTTTGCATGCCTACAGTATGCACACGTTTCCTCTCTGGGTTTTTTATTAAGTTGTAGATAAATTGCGGGAACCAGCTATAGGACTTAAGCACGAAGGATTTTGATTTTGTCACAATAGTGATAAAAATGTCTTGCTGGTATGAAGTGCAGTGCACACACGCAAATCATATATATGAATATCACACACAGATACACGCACATATGCTGTATACATAGATATGAGTGGGAGTATATATATGTATATGAGCCTATACATGTGTGTTTGTATGTGCATGAATGTAAGTACATTTAAAGGAAATTTCTATCATATCCGTGCATGTGTACGTGCGTTTGAGTTTACCAATTTATTTACATATTGAAGATAATAAATTTTGTTACAAACAGGCTGGTAAGTAGTCAGGTATATAGATCCATAATTATTTTTTCGCAATCACCGTGATGAATCTTAAACAATACATCCCTAGAGAGAGAGAGAGAGAGAGAGAGAGAGAGAGAGAGAGAGAGAGAGAGAGAGAGAGAGAGAGAGAGAGAGAGAGAGAGAGAGAGAAAATGCTTTGCCGGCCGCTTGCTTATTGCTGTTACAGAAACGTCCAGAGGTATTTGAATAAACGGATGTTGTATAGAACGAGAAATTAAATAGGAAAATGTTTTGAAAAAAAAAATCACCTTTTCACATCGGAACTCATTTAAATATTTTATGACTATTGGAAAAAAATTGGACTCATTTTTCTATCATGACACCGTCAAAAAAACTGGCGGTGCGCTTTTTCTCTCTTTTCCTTCAGTGCAGCGAGGATTTAGGAGCCCGCAATTATCAGTACAAAAAAGGGATTTGAAAAAAAAAATCTCTCAAGCACTAATCTCTCGGTAATGAGGTTTCAATAATGATCAAAAACTTTATATTGAAATCCTCTGTACCAGACTCTTCCTCCCCCTACCCTATCTCCCCCACCTCCCCCCCCCCTCCTACCTCCACTCCCTGCATCCGATACATGCACCCCTTTTTCTTCCTACTTAACAACTTACGAAAAGAAAGGAAAGAGATAGAAAGAAATGGAGTGGAATGGGGGAAAAATACACCTTTCCATGCATCCCCCCCTTTCCCACAACATCAAGTCCCATGTAAGCCTAATGCCTTATAAAACCCCTATAATGACAAATTTAACAAGTAGGCCTAGTTGAACTCCCAAACAGATCAGGAGACCCGCTGAATGCAGCTATGCCGGGGATTGTAATCTAATTGGTCATAATACTGCAATTGGAAACATGAGCTAATAATTCGGCCCAGATTAATGGGAAAAATGGGGGGGAATATCCCACCTTGTTTCGTTCACCGTCGTCACAAAAAATCGTTCTGTTAGCAAACACCTACTTGGGGACATTCTGCTCTCCCTCCCTACCCCCTCTCTCACCCTCTCACTCCCTCCCCCCTCCCTCTTCTCACACCTGATATTTTGCTCCTCCCCCAATTCCTCCGTGCTCTCTCTCTCTCTCTCTCTCTCTCTCTCTCTCTCTCTCTCTCTCTCTGGCAGGCGAGAGAGTGCATCTCGTCCGCTGCTTTTTGAAAAATGTGGACGAAAGTGAATTGGAAAAAGTGGAGTGCTGTGGTTGGTAACCTGTGCCGAGTACATTGGACGATATTAAAAGAAAAATTAAGAGGTTAATCAGGGGGATTTTTTTCTTTATGTGCATAATGTTTTGGTAAATAAGTGAAATATTATCTCTGATGTATTGTTCCCAATCCTATTAATAACCGGCGAATTTTCAGGTATACAAATTTTTTTCGCGATTTCTTCAATGGTTGCTTTTTTCATACCGGATTTTTTCGGGGAATATCATTTGTAGAAAGATTATTAAAAAAAAAGCATTAGGGAAAATTGCGTATTATAAATATATGAATTTTCTAAAGATTGTTTTTGTTGTTTGAGCACAAAAGAGCAAATCGTTTGAGAGACAGAATAAATGCGAATATTTTTTTTTGCTACCAAGCTAATAGGGTCCGTTTTTTTTCTTTGTTTTTGAGCGAAGTTTTGTATGATTGGATGTTTAGGCTCGTTGGTGTTTTTGGGTAGGAGGCATAAAATGATTGCATGTGCATTTTTCATTTATGTTTGTGGGAGCTCGTGTTAGTTTTATTCATGCAACGTATTTCCTTATTAGAAACTTTCCTTTGGGTCGTTTCAACTTGTGGTTCTAAATTCATTTTCGTGGGGTTTCTAAATTTAGTTACTTGGAGTAGTATTAAGTTTCTTTCAATATTTCGTTATGGGTTATGAATGTAAATTAGATAATCATATGAAATAAATTACGTGCTGAATGTATTCTTCTGTAGGTTAATCCTCATTTCATCATCATCACCATAGTAATAATAATAATAATAATAATAATAATAATAATAATAATAATAATAGAGATGCTAATGATAATAATGTTATTATTGATAACGTTGTACTTATCTCTCAAGATATAAAGAGCGAAATAAAAACTTAATTTAAATACTTATATTAGGAGCTAAGCAACTTCATCGAAGTTCTCTGTGTAACTATCAATATTATCTCACAACAATTTATTTATCAATTATGACAGTGATGATGCTACAATCAACGGTAGCAGTGATTGTTTAAATTACTTTTATTCACTTAAGTAATACGACTAGGAGTGACAATAGTAATCACAACTAATGTATTTATTAAAAAAAAAAATTATGCTATGATAAATTACTTACCAGTTTGGTGCAAGCGGCAATAAGCCATATAATGGATAGAATTATTTTTATCTCTTAACCAGTGTGACCCATTACCGCTCAAATCAGATGACCAAGGACTTGTTGATTCGAAGCACTGACTTTCTGGATAAGGCTTCCGGCGCTTCATTTCAATTTCTATAAATCTCTCAGTAAACACATGTTAATGTCAAATGACTATGTTTGTGGAGTTGTCTCTCTCTCTCTCTCTCTCTCTCTCTCTCTCTCTCTCTCTCTCTCTCTCTCTCTCTCTCTCTCTCTATATATATATATATATATATATATATGCATATATATATTTATATATATATATATATATATATATATATATATATATATATATATATATATATATTTATATCTGTGCGTGCGCAGGCATGTGTCTGTGGATGGGTTTGTATATATAGTATGTGTGTATATATATTTATCGATGTATAACGTGTGTATGCAAATGGATAGAAAATAGATATGTATATTAAAAAGTGAAACAAAGATACAATTAAGAAGCATAATACCCCATTGGATACTGTTTAACCAAATGAGAAGTGGAGGACGTTATAGTTCCTGAAATGCCCCCACCCCACCCCCTTTTTTTTCTTTTTTCTTTTTTTGGGTAGTTTGCAGGAGAACTTTTTTGCTTATCGTAGTTTTTAAATCAAAGCCAGCGAAGAAATGTAGTTTGTTCGGTACTGGATAAGCCATGAGGAGAATGAATGTTCAATTTCTCTAAGACAGAACCCAAAGAGATCGATTGTTCTTGTGTGGCTTCATTTGTTTTATTGCAGATTTATGTTTTTATTCATTTGATTAAATACAATAGTTTCCGGTGCATCTGTGTTTTAAATGTTATGGATGCTTCTTATTCTGTATTAAAGAATTACAGAACCTTTGTTAGAAACTCTAAATTCCTTTTTTCAAGAAGACAAATTTAAAAGTAAAAGGCTCAAATTTCCTTTAATTAAGAAAAATTCAGAAGTCAAAAACTCAAAATTGATTTTATCAAGCATTCAAATTCATAGGTCAGAATCTCAAAATTCCTTTCATTAAGATGTAAAAAGCGGTATCCAAGAACCAAGATAAAATCGAGTCTCTTTTTGGGTTTTGTCCTTAAGAAAATGAACACAACTTAACCTTTCCTATCCTTTGGTCTTAGCCAGAATCAAACTAACCCTATATCCCTCAATTTCTTGTGATTTAAAAACTCCCTATACAAATAGTTTTGCGCACTACAAAAACCCTTATTATTTGAAAAGTGGTTGAGTACCAGCTGAAATATGTACATCTGTTGTTTCTTTATTTCATTTGACCTACCATTTTTATAAATATACATATTCCCTATATATATATATATATATATATATATATATATATATATATGTGTGTGTGTGTGTGTGTATACATATATATATATATATATATATATATATATATATAAATATATATAAATATATATATATATATATATATATATATATATATATATATCCCCTTTCTGAGTGGGGATACCATTACGTGGTGAAAGGGTGTGTGTATCGCCATAATAAAAAAAGCTATAATAGTCAAGACCACCCTTATTAGGTTGTTTTGCTGTGAACGATCAAGACTAAAGTCTTCCACCATCACCAATCCGCAGTTGGCCAGGCATGAATAAGGACATGTCTTAGGCCTTTTTTCCTGCAGTGGACAAGAAATGGCGGCATTTTTGTCATGTATATATACATACATATATATATATATATATATATATATATATATATATATATATATATATAATGTTTGTGTACATATTATATAGATTATAGGAGGTAGTGTTTTAATAGATGAAACATGGTAGTAGGTGTACACAGGAAAACTATATATAAGGAGATCTGGTATATTAGTCAGTTAAGGAATAAAGATCTTGTTAGATTCTAACTAATGATATCTCCTTACTCTTTTTCTGAGGGTTTTTAACTATTTTCTTTTTAACTAGATAGTTCCTTTGTGTACTGCAAAAGTTATTACTGTTCGAAGAGATGTTGAGACGCCTCCCAAAATGTGCCACTCTTTTGGTCTCCTTTAGTTTTATTTAATTACACTTTTATATACATGCATACTTATAAATATATATATATATATATATATATATATATATATATATATATAATATATGATATATATATATATATATATATATATATATATATATATATATATATATATGATATTGAAACAAACTTATTTTCCAGGACTACTACACCTGGCTGCATATTTGTCTCCGTGTGTTATATTTTTCATACATTTACATCAAAAGAATCAATATGCGCTTTTTGTTTTCCGTTTACTTTCTTTTTTGTGGTTGTAGAAACATCTGAAAAAATCTGAAATTCTCATAGTTAGGTGTGTTTAGCTGTGAGAAAGTATATTTTTGGTAGCCTGTCGTAAATATTTTTTTGAATCTTATATAAACCTTGAAATTTTAAGTTTTGATAGGTCCTTAGAATTTTGAAGATCCGAACATGAATAGTGTATGTTTCGTGCTTCTTACTAGAAATTTTTTGTTATTAAAATTTTTTCGTAATTATTGATTTTTAAACTGATTATTTTTTCTATGACTGATGTCTCATAAAATTATCTATCGTATTAGATGGGAGTAATACCAGCTCTCTTGCAATCCTGGATCATTAGGTTCCGTATGCAACATGACCCTTACAGCACAAAATTACAATTTACTTATGTTGCACCGTCCAGTCACGAAACTATCGTCATCCCTACATACAAGTTAGCTTTTCAACGCCTCTTTTGCAAAATAATACGATTCACCAATGCAGTGCATATCTCCCTTACAGGACATCTGTTAATACATCCCACATATGTTAGTAGGATACATCATATTTGTAACATGCACAGTCCAAGCAACACACGCCAGCCTGTGTATTTATCTATCTCTGGCTGTTCAACGAGTTGATGACGACTACTGCTTACTTAAATGATAACTATAGTGATGGTGTTAATGACTCTGATCGTGTAATTACTGTACGCGCCAGTAATATTGCACGTGTCACACGTGCAACATGTTATGGACGCAACATGTGTCAACCTTTCAAAGCAAATTCCTTGTCAAATTTATTACGCATTGCAACATATTACACCTATTCCGTACATTTCACCTTTGCGAAACACGTCTGCGTTTAAATATATAGCCTCCTTTTAAAAAAAAAAAAAAAATCGTATTCTCATAAACTCCGTATGCCATATAATGGTAAAATTAACGTAGGTATTTATCTTATAATTTCCTTCAGTGATTGGCTTATTTATTCTTTTTATTTAGGAAGTTCTTTGATCTTTCAAGAATTAGATCCCAAATTTCATAAATTCTGATCTGTATTTAAGGATAATCAGGGCAAATTCATTCGGATCTGTCGGATCCCAAACTACACAAATCTTACTATCGGTAACAGCGAAAGACTTATCAAAATGAAAAGATTATTGAAATTGTTATCATATGTACATTTTTTTCCAATTACTTATTTTGGTTCCCAGGGTGATAACAGTAATCCATTAAAATATAACTGAAAGAGATAATCGTATCTGTTATCACTGATGACGAATTCAGAAGTGTCTAGCTAATGATCTAGGTCGAAATCTTAATGACTATTTTATTTCATTTACCTTATTGTCTGATTGGATACTTTACTCCGTCGTATTATGGTTTTTTTTATAACTAATGAGATGATCTTTAATATTACAAACCCTTGATCTTTTTAATACTAATTAAGTTTTTGTTAACCTTGATCTATATTTATATCCCCTTTCTTATTTTTTTATACAAAATTTATTTGATGATTATCATAGCATAGCGGCTAGAAGAGTCGTTCCTCAAGATGACTTACATTAAAAATTACAAACAAACACACACATACATACATACGTGCATACATGCATACATACATACATACACACACATATATATATATATATATATATATATATATGTATGTATATATATATATATATATATATATATATATATATATATATATATATATATATATATATATATATATATGTATCATATCCCCTTACATGACTAGATAAATGCGCAACTACATTTATGTGTTACATCTAAAATCTTATTTACTACGTTCAGAAGTAATTATATTCCATTTTTTCCAATAGGGGTTGTAGCTTAGCAAGTAATAATAATAATAATAATAATAATAATAATAATAATAATAATCGGAGATTTCTGACCTCCACCAAAGGGTAACTTTAACACAAGAAGAAACATATTCGTTTTGCATCTGATCCAGAATCCTGATCCTGATCTTGATCCGGATTACGTACAAAATTTACTCAATGTAGTCATCCATGACCCAAGAATTGACAAATTTATAAACAACTGCCGTTCACTTTTGGCGTAATCTTTGAAATTGTGATAAATGCAAATCCGGATCCGGAATCGGATCATCTCCAAATGTTAATGGAGTCGTCCATAGCCAAGACCTATCTGTGCTGGAAATTTTCTCAAAATCCGTCAATTTGTTTTAAAGTTATATTTAGAATGGCAAAAAAATGCAAATCCGAATCTAGAATCAGGGTCACCTCCAAAATTTAATAGAGTCGTCTATAACCTAAGTTCTATCCGTAGTGAAAATTTCGTCAAAATCCGTCGAGTAGTTTTGACGTAATCCTGTTCACAGACAGACAGACACACAGACAAAAATGCAAATCCGGATCTGGAATCCGGATCTGGATCCGAATCGTCTCCCAAAACTAATGGAGTTGCCCATGGCCTAAGATCTATCTGTGGTGGAAATGTCGTCAAAATCCGTCTATTTGTTTTGACATTATCTTGAAAACAGCGAAAAATGTGCAAATCCGGATCTTCTCCAAAATTTTATGGCGTCGTCCATGAACTAATATCTATCCGTGGTAAAAATTTCGTCAAAATCCTTCGATTAATTTTAACGGAATCCTGTCCACAGACAGACAGACATATAAATAATTAAACCGACTCTATTTTATAAATAATACTGAAAGGTTTAGTACACTCTCTCTCTCTCTCTCTCTCTCTCTCTCTCTCTCTCTCTCTCTCTCTCATATATATATATATATATATATATATATATATGTATGTATGTATGTATGTATGTATATATACATATATATATGTATATGTATATTTATATATGTATATATATATATATATATATATATAGATGTGTGTGTGCGTGTTTTTGTGTGCGTATGTATGTGTGTCTGTATGTGTAATCAACTCTACCGTCTATTACTTATCAAAAAACCACTTCTTCCCAACGCCATTATAAACACTTGTATTATGTATTCAGTTCACGGACTCTTCCATTCCAGTATCAAGTATATCATATCTGAATGATTTCACAGATAACAATGATTCGGTCAAGATTGTTTCTGAAATCTTGAATCTGTCTGCCACACGCTGAGGTGCAGTGACGTCATTCCTAAACGTGGGAAAATGCCCAATGACTTCATTTTCATTGTTTGTTGATTATCTTCAAAGCTTTTTATTGATACTTGCTTCACTCCTGTTGTTGATACTGATAACAATACAATTACGCATAATTTTGCATTTAATTATGGTTTGATAAGGATATGGATTGATATTAATTTTTAAAACAGCCTATTTCTGGAAGTATTGGAACAAATGCCTCTCACTACAGTCTTTTATGGAGCAAGAGTCCGTGTCTAACCTTCCATTAGAATATTTTGAGGCACTTTCAGAATATAATTTTCTTCTTTGGTTTAACAGAACCGTATTTGGCATGATTTTTTTTTAGAGTAAACTTACATTGTTGATTTTAGCTTCAATTGACCACTCTATCACAAATCTGCTAGTTCTGTATTATTATTATTATTATTATTATTATTATTATTATTATTATTATTATTATTATTATTATTATTATTATTATTAATAGGTAAGCTAAAACCCTAGTTGAAAAAAGCAGGATCCAGTACTAGAAGTAAAGAAGAAAATTAATTATGTTCATGCGAAAAAATTATGAACTGGAATATCAAATATATTTTTATGTATTTGATCTAGAAGTATAAGACGTTATGGGAATTTGATGCATGCATGCATGTATACACGTTTGTGTGTATGAAGGATCAGCTTATTTTTCCTTTCAAGTAAAAATGCAGTGCGGTTACAGTATCTTACACTGATGTTTCATTGGGTAATTATTTTTCACGATTTTGTGCTTTCACTAACAAGCAATATCTCTTTATTCTCTATTAATACGAAATTGTATGCTGTACATGGCCATGCTTTATGACAATTTTTTTTTTTTTTTTTTTTTTTTTGTAACCATTGTTTTAAAATAGATCGACCGAAATATTTACAAATGTGACATCTGTATTATAAGCTTTTTTTTCACTGTTGCCTCTTCGTTTGTAATGTAAGGCAAGGTATTAAAAGAAGGTGACAGAAGCCAAAAGGGATGTATAGGTTGGCTTAAACTTAGATAGAGATTCTAATGATAAAAGAAGCTTAACAAGTGATACACACCAACAACGCTTGCAAGAACATGAGTTGCAGCTAGAGCACTCGCATAATTTATCAACAATAACAAACAAATAATTAGATACTTATTTGATGTACCAATACCAGCTGAAGAAATAGTCTTATATTACTATTGTGTGTCCATTATCTTGCCACAATATTTTTAGTCTCCATCGTGTATTTACGTTTGTCGGTCGGTTTTAATATTTAGTTATTTTTTCGTAGTAGATGACCATATC